>NC_071985.2:53674531-53982187 GCF_028885655.2 Pongo abelii | reverse complement strand
GGCCATATATAATAGTGCACAGCTAACATTATACTCAATGGTGAAAAATTGAAATCTTGTCCTCTAAGATTCATAAAAAGATAAGGATGCTCACTCTTACTATTTCTATTCAACATAATTTCAGAGTCCTTGTCAGAGCAATTATGTAATAGAAAAAATTAATAAAAGGCATCCAGTAGGAAAGGAAGAGGTAAAATTGTTACTGTTTGCTGATGACATGATTTTATAGATAGAAAATTCTGAAGATTCCACCAAGAAACTGTTAGAACTAATAAACAAATACAGCATAGTTAAAGAATAAAAAAATCAACACACAAAACCAATAGCCTTTCTATTAACAACAAACTATCCAAAAAAATCAAGAGAACAATCTCATTTGCAGTAGCTAACCTCCCAAAATAAATAAAATACTTTCTAGAAAATTTAACCAAGGAGATGAAAGATCTATACACTGAAAACTTTAATGAAAGAAATCAAAGACACAAATACATAGAAAATTATTCTATGTTCAGGGATAATGAAAATTAATATTGTTAAAATATCTATACTACCCAAAGTGGTCTACAGATCCAATGCATTTTGTATCAAAATCCCATTATTTTTCATAGAAATAGAAAAATAATCCTAAAGTTTATATGAAATTACAAAAAAATCTGAATAGCCAAAGCAATAATGAGCAAAAAGAACAAAGCTGGAGACATCACACTACCTGATTTCAAACTATACTACAAAGCAATAATAAAACAGCATGGTACTGACATAAAAACAGACATATTTACAAATAAGACAGAATAGAGAGCCCAGAAACGAAACTATGCATGTATGTTTAACCAATTTTTTACAAAGTTGCCAAGAATACACAGCAGGGAAAGTTTTGTTCATATTCACATGAAAAAGAATGAAATTAAATTTTTTTCTTACGCCATATATAAAAATCAATTCAAAATGGGTTTAAGACTTAAATGTAAGACCTAAGACTGCAGTACTGCTATAAGAAAACATAGGGGAAAAAACTACACAACATTGATCTGGGCAATGACTCTTTTTTTTTTTTTTTGTCTCCCAAAATGTAGACAACAAAAGCAGAAATAGCAAATGGGATTGCATCACTTTAAGAATCTTCTGCACAACAAAGAAAGCAATTAATAGAGTGATGAGCCAATCTAGAAATTGGGAGAAAATATTTGTAAGCCACACCTCCAATATGGGGTTAATATCCAAAATACATAAGGAACTCCAACAAAATTTTATAGTAAGAAAACAAATAACCTAATTGTATAAAATAGCAAGGGACCAGAACGGACATTTCTCAAACGATGACAGAAATGGGCAAAAGATGTAAGAAAAAAATGCTCAACATCAGTAATCATTAGGGAAATGCAAGTTAAAACCATAATGAGATATCTCATACCTATAAGAATGGCAATTATGAAAAAGATGAAAGATAACAAGGGTTGGCTAAGATTTGGAGAAAATGGTAACTCTTGTAATACTGTTGGTGGAAATACAAATTAGTAGAGCCATTATGGAAAATGGTACAGTTTCTTCTAAAAGCTAAAAATAGAAATATTATATGACTCCAAAATCTTGCTTCTGGGTATTTACCTAAAATATTTGAAATCTGTATGTCTAAGAAGTGTCTGCACTTTCATGTTCACTGCAGCCATTTTCACAATAATATTTATATATTTATATATTATATAAACATACATTTATAATATATATTTTAATATATATTATATTATATATAATACTATATTTTATACATTTAATATATAAATATATATAAATAATATATATTATTAAATATATTCATTTATTACTAAATATATTATATAATATATATTATATATGATTAAATATATATTATGTATATTACATATATAAAATATATGTAATATATATTTAATAAATTAAATATATAATTATATAATTATATAGTATATATTATATTGTATATTATATATAATAAATATATACGTGTATATTATAAAAATATATAACTTACAGAAATATAAATATATATATAAATTTATATATATTTCTATATAAATTTTTTATTTTATATAAATAAAAAATTATAGAAATATATAAATATAAATATATAAATATAAATAAATATAATATATATTATATTATATAATATATAAATAAATATAATATATAAATATATCATATATCATATGATATATAAATATATATCATATGATATATAAATATATGATATATAAATATATAATGTATAAATATATATTATATAAGATATAAATATATATTCTATAAAGATATAAATATATATTATATAAGATATAAATATATATTCTATAAAGATATAAATATATATTATATAAGATATAAATATATATTCTATAAAGATATAAATATATATTATATAAGATATGAATATATATTCTATAAAGATATAAATATATATTATATAAGATATAAATATATATTCTATAAAGATATAAATATATTATATAATATATAATATATATTCTATAAAGATATAAATATATTATATAATATATAATATATATTCTATAAAGATATAAATATATATTCTATAAAGATATAAATATATATTATATATTTATATATTTATATAACATAAATATATATTTAATTTATATATTTATAAAATATATAATATTTATATATTATATAAATATATAATATATAAATATATTATAAATTATATATTTATATAACATATATAAATATATATAAATATATTTATATATAAATATATGCTTTAAGATAGTTCAATCTCATTTATTTCTACCTGAATGGCTCTTATATTTCTCTATCTTACTCAATATAGATAAAGATTCCCCTTCTTTTTATGCTCTCATATTATTTTATTCCTTCTACATGATTAAAAGTTAAACATACTTTTTATATCATTATGTTGGTTCCCCTTGAGATTTCACCATTACTTTTTCCTGAAAAATCAAAATGAATTACTGTCCCTCTAGACTGTGATACAACATAAGGACTTTAAAATACACACATTATGGGGTCTCTTTCTAGCGTTATATTTTTGTCCTTAAACAATATAACTTAATATTATGTAATAATCGTTGTAATTTCTAAGATTTTGTTGCTCTGAAATGATTTCACAATTTATAGATGAAATTTTGTTACATGCTTATTTTTTCTCAGCTCTTTAAAGACAGAATGCCATTACCTTTTTGCTTTTGTTATTAGGGAGCAGTCTGCTGTCAGTTAAATTGTCATTTATTTGTAATTGGTTTGCCTTCCTTGTAGATTGAAATATATTATTTTTGTCTATAGTTATATAAACACACTGTAATGTGCCTAAATTTTAATTTCTTATCATTTATCTTTTTTGATATATGTTGGGTCTTTGGGTTAATGGTTTTTAAACATAAATTTGGAAAATTCATTTTTGTCTCAAAAAGGTTTCCTTTTTTGCTTTCATATTATCCTCTTTGGGGACTCTGTTTTAAATGTATGAGAGATTTTTTCAACTTTACCTATTTTCAAGTTATTATTTTTTCTCTTCCAATATGCCAAATATTCCATTTCACACATCCAGTGATATTTGCAGTATGTATACATATATACCACACATGTATAAACACACACACACACACACACAGATACACATATATATATGTCACAATTCTATG
Organism: Pongo abelii; assembly: GCF_028885655.2. Lineage (NCBI taxonomy): Eukaryota > Metazoa > Chordata > Mammalia > Primates > Hominidae > Pongo > Pongo abelii. The sequence continues at coordinate 53,978,531 of NC_071985.2, read as the reverse complement.
AGGGTGTTACTATTGTCATCTTCATTTTATAGTTGAAAAAATTCTGGAAAAGCAGGTTTAAGCGATAAACCCAAAGATTCTCTGTTCTTAAGTGTCAGAAATAAAACTGAATAAAGGTAGTCTGAATCTAGGGTACTTTCTCTTAATCCTATGCTGTTCCAATCATGTAACTGTAAAGAGAGAAAATTGTGAATTTCAGCCCATAGGAAAATAACGTATGTAATATTCAATTACTTTCATTTACATGTCTTTCCTTCTTTACTGATGCCTAATTAGCATATAACTCAATTGCCCTAGATTTATTTTTAACCATGTCTGATAAAAGGTGTAAAACGTAATTTAAACGTTTTTCCTCTGTGTGTGTGTGTCTCATTTATTTTGTGTCTTCGGGTGGTTCTGAGAGAGGAAGAGAGGAAGAGAGGAAGAAAGGGAGAGAGAGACTCTGTTTTGAAATGTGCTTAATAATCTAGTGGTATTTCATGGCTTTATAATAAAACTCACAATTCTTTTTAACAACAGTTATACTAATAAAATTGTTCTGACCTTTACTTATTCTGATAGAAGCCTTAAGAAAACTTTTAACTAAATCAAGGTGAATTTGAAGTAAAAATATGTTGAAAATTTATTTACCTGTTAATATTTTTTTTGGAGCCATTATGTTCAATCACAAAATATTTATTGACTAATCTTGGAGAACCTTGAAGCAAGTTTAAGGTAGGCTGAAAGATTTCAAATGCTTCTTTCAGGCAGAAAAATGAGAAACAGCTCAAGCTTTCTTGAACAGCATTTATTATTACTTGGGCAATGAAATAATTCTATAAAGGACTCTTTGGGAAAAAATGAAGTATTAATTGCATTTTAATATTCATCATAACATATATATCTTGATGCATCAAACTTATGATAGAAGTATATAGTACCTTTTCTATTATGCATATATAAAATGCACTGTGAACCCTTTATAAATAGTTTAAAATATGTGCATGTTTATTTTATGGTACTCACACCAAATTGTATTATTCCAGATTCTTGTAAAGCTGTAATTGTTGTAGCTTTGCTTTAAAAGCATGTTATTGATCCTATCTATGATTTTATATAGACACTAGTAAGAAATGCTAACTCCTACAATTTTATCGTTGTCCTTATGGGAAATCATCATCCACTTTACAAGAACTAAATTATGATGCAATTTCTAGGAATGCATTGGAGTTATAAATTTAGATTGCATATAGATTAAAATTTATGTATACCTTTGATTCTACGTAGTTAACTGGTGTTTCTTTGTTAAGATATTCAGAAGGAAAACAGATTAAAATACAAGTCTTAGTGTATAAATGTTTTGAAATTGATCTCTATTTAAGGTCACTTAAAAAAGTCTTGGAGCTATTTAAGCAGACATGAAATATCACATATAATGTACTGTATAATAACCCTGTCTAATTGCAATACAGCAGTTACAAACTTTACATGCAAATTAAGCTATGATCATATATATTTAATATATCTTTTAGCTGCACTTATGTCTATTGCTCAGAAAGTCAAATTTATTTAAAGTCACTATTTTACTCTTACTTGTTACATACATGTTCAGATCTCAATCTTGATTATAAGAAAAATTATAATTGTCTAGAATTAAACTCATATTAGAGTTTGACCTAGATCATGAATCTGTTTGTTAAAAAATCATATTGTATTTTGTGCTCTGGAAAACAATGCATGTCAGAATTCATGTATCTTAAATCTGTGAAAGGATTGAAACTTGAAAAGCAGATACTTATGTCCTTTCAATAATGGTATATTGAGCCATAATGGAAAGGAAGAGATGATAATATTATATTTAAAAATCCATGAAGTTCTTTAATGCAAAGGAGACTGACTTTAGCAGCATTAAGCACAGAGCTGCTGACATAGCGAAGGATTACGCTGTAATATGGAACAGTATGATTAAGTGATATGCAAACTTCCTACCAGAGAAGCATGCAGGATACCGGAACATATGGTTCTGGACGTTTTTTTTGTTTGTTTGTTTTCTCTCAATAACTACAGATTCTGGCCAGAGATTTCTGTTGATTCATACAAAATCTCTTGATTAGAATCCTCAGCCATCTGCTGTAGGATGGCAATGTACGAAAATGTCAGCAGAAAGAGCAGAACTTAAAGCTTATTTGTGGAAAGGATTTAAAGCTAGCATAACCTTGAATAAGACAAGGTGATCAGCTTTAATGTGGTCAGGAGCTAATTTATGTTGAGAGTAAAAAGGGGATGAAAAGTTGGATAAAAGTGTTCTCCAGAAAAAGCAAAGACAACCATATAAACATATCTCTACTGTTTATAGTTCTCTACTGTTTATAGTTAACACAGCTGCTGAACCTTTGTTACACAGAAGCAGAAAAACAATTTACACTGTAATATTCTAAAACTGAAATTTTCTGAAACATAAAATAATTATATTTTATTACAGAGGAAACCTGGGTACAGAAATATTAACTAATATTTACATAATATTCGAAACTATTTTAGGATATTCCATAATACCTAATAATGTAGATTCAATAACTACCATGTCATTGAAATTTATTATTTATAAGTCATCAGTAATAATCCAAATTTCACATGCAACTTTTTTTGTCTTTATCCTTTTGACAAAATCTCTCTTTTACTCTCTCTCAAATTATTCTCATTTATCTTTCAATACAGTACATATATCTGATTTTTCTCCTAGTCTTTTATATTTTCTTTGGTGCCAGCACTTATTTTCACTTCCCAAAATACATAAATTTCCCCAAATATTCTATTCTTTTTTACATGTCCTGTCGGTTTCATTCATCCTGACATGATTTCAACTACTAAGGTTATTCATTGACACTCCCAGAATTTTCTCTCAAAGTTTATAATCCACCTATTAGCAGTATATTGAACATATCACCATAATCTCATAGACTCTACAAAAACAAACCTTAAAAACCTCTCCAATAGATTTTTCCACTTAACTAAAAAGAAAAAAATTGAAAAACCACAGAATATATCAGCTTTTTTTCCTGACTTTCCTATTTTGGTAAAGTGTAAGGTAATAATCTTAGCCTAGAAAAAATGAAAAGAAAACAATTCAAGAGTTGTAGGTATTTTTAAAACACATAAACATAACTGGGCGCAGTGGGTCACGACTGTAATCCAGCAATTTGGGAGGTCAGAACTCACTTGAGTGCTAGAGTTCAACACCAGCCTGGCAAAAATGGAGAAACTGCATCTCTACAAAATAAAAAAAAAAAAAAAAAATACAAAAAATAACTGAAAATAACTGGGCTGGTAGTGCACCTGAGGTCCAAGCTGAGACCACAAGAGCTTCAAGTGGCAGGTAAGAGTATCGCTAATCCCAGGAGGTTGAAGCTGCAGTGAGCCGTGATTGCACCACTGCACTCCAGCCTGGGCAACAGAGCAAGACCCTGTATCTGAAAAACAAATCAGAACAAAATACGTAAACACGAAAGCTGCTAATGCCAATATCGGTGAAACTTTTGAAACACTTCTCTCTTGTACATGGTTCATTTGGCCCAGGCTTCACATGGTTTAGACAGTAAACAGAGTGGACACTATTGCATTAGTATCCTAATTAAGTTGGATCTGAAAAGTAAGAGGTACATTAGTAATCTAGCTAAAACTAACAGGCTATCATAATTAACATTTAAAAATAATAGTAATTAAGCATGCTGAATATGAACAATATGTGCCAAATCAATAAATAATTTCTTCCCTATTACCCTTGTAATACAATAGAACACAGACTGGAAAAAACAGACACGCTTCCCTCTGAGGGACTATTCAGAGGGGAGCCTCCCTCTTTTTTCTTTTTCTTTGATTCTTTATTTACCCATCAATGAAGATTGACCTGTGGTTTGGTAATCCAGCCAGGAGGTCACTACTCAAGAATGGTGCTGACCACTTGACCCTTGAGTATCTTTCTTGTATTTCCCTGCATTTAACTGAAAATGCCATTTCCTGAAATCTCAGTCTCATGTTTTGTCCATACTAGGGTCAAGGCAGCTAAAACCCTGGCTGCTAGAGTTACGACTGTAGCCCCATGGTCCTCCTCGACTAGGAGGGCAAGTGAAGTAGACATATCGTAATCACATTTTATTATAATTAGGTTTATAGAGACATAGTATGAGGTCCCCAAACTGCAAATAGATCCTTTTGCAGATTATCAATCTAGGTTTATAAGCAATAAAAAAAATCCTATTTTGAAGAATATGTTGGAAAATCTTTGTGACAGTAGGTTAGGCAAAGATTTTTCAAAGAGAACAATATAAACAAAAGTTACAATTAAAAAGATAAAAGGGAATTCAAGAAATGGGAATATTTTCAAAAAAATTATTAAGATAATAAGAAGGCAAGTACACTTAGAGAAAATTTTTGAAAACTCATATTTGACAAAGAGCTTATATCTGGAATACTTATGGAAGTCTTACAACTTGACAATAAGAAGATAAACAACTCTATTTCAACAAACTTTCAAAATAAATGTCATATAAAAGTCCAATAAGCACAGAAAATAGAGTCAACATTGATATTCATGAGATAAATGCAAATTAAGACAAAAATGAGTTATCAATACACACCCACTAGAACAGTCAATGTTAAAGACTGACATTAGAATCAACATGGTTAAACCCCATCTCTAGTAAAAATACAAAAAAAAAAAAAATTAGCCGGACGTGGTGGCACATGCCTGTAATCCCAGCTACTTGGGAGGCTGAGGCAGGAGAATTGCTTGAACCTGGGAGGCAGAGGTTGCAGTGAGTCGAGATGGTGCAACTGGACTCCAGCCTGGGCAACAAGAGCCTCTTAAAACAAACAAACAAACAAACAAAAAGACTGACATTAGAAATGTGGATGAGAGAGTGACCCAACTGGATATTTACTAGATTACTGATGTGAATGCAAAGGGGTACAGGCACATTTGGAATAAGCATGGCAAAAGGTGAACATATGCTTTCTGTATGGTCCAAATATTCCACTTCTAGGTATTTACCCAAGAGAAATGAAATCATATACACACACAAAGATGTGCTTCCAGATAGCCAAAATCCAAAGTAGCACACGTACCCATAAGTGATAAATAAACAAATTTAGTATTTCCATTCTATGATATAATACTCAACAATAAAAAAAATTAATACATGTAACAACATGGATGAATTTTATAACAATACTTCAAGTGAAGAGTTAAACACACAGGATTATGTACTGTATAATTCCAAACAGATGCAATTCTACAAAAGCAAAATTATAGTGACTGAAGGCAGATCAGAGGATGGCTGGGGCCAGGGGTGGGGTGCAATGCTCAAGTACAATAAAAAATTAGAAAAATTTATGATAAAAAAGGCATTATTATGATTATACAACTGTAAACTGTTATATAAATTCATCAACTTTTACATAGAGTGAGTGAATTTCATTGCATGAAAATAACTTAATTAAAAAATCCTCTCAGCTGGGCATAGTGGCTCACGCCTGTAATCCCAGCACTTTGGGAGGCCGAGGTGGGCAGATTGCCTGAGCTCAGGAGTTCAGGATCAACCTGGACAACACGGTGAAACCCCGTCTCTACTAAAATACAAAAAAAAAAATTAGCCAGGAGTGGCAGCATGTGCCTGTAGTCTCAGCTACTCGAGATGCTGAGGCAGTATTGCTTGAACACAGGAGGCAGAGGTTGCAGTGAGCTGAGATCGCACCACTGCACTCCAGCCTGGGCAACAGAGTGAGACACCACTTCAAAAAAAAAAAAAAACCTCTCTAGGCTGTTTATTATCTAAATGTCACATATTATTTTTTACAGCTTTATCGTATGTTTGGCAAACAATAAATCCCAAATACTTAAAATATATATTTTTGTGAGTTTGACATTTGTATACACTCATGAAACAATCACAATACTCTGGATGATAAAAAAAATTCATCATTCATTTCCTTGTGTCCTTGTGTCCCTTTGTTATCCATTCCTCCCCATCTGGTCCCCAGGACACTGATACGATTTGTCTCACTATGGATCAATTTGCATTTTCAAGAATATTATAGAAGTAGAATAATACAGTATGCAGCTATTTTTTTCTGTTTCTTTCAATCAGCATAAATGCTTTGAGATTATTGTAGTTGCCTAAATAATTTGTTCCTTTGCATTGCTAAGAAATACTGCATTTTAGAGATATACAACTGTTAACCTAGTCAACTTTTGATGGACCATTTATGTCACTTCCAGTTTGAAGGATATTATAAATAAAGCTGTTATGAGCATTTGTAAAAGTATTTTTATTTTCTTTTCCTATTGTAAATATTTAGGTGTTGAATGATTGATTCATAGGGTAGCTACATGTTTTACCTTCTCAAGAAACTGACAACCTTATTTCTAAATAGACTATATCATTTTTTCTCTCTGCTAACAATGTATAAAAGTAACAGTTCACATTTCTGACATTTGTTATGTTTATTCTTACTTTTTAATCTAAGTGTTGTTTCTGAAAGATAATATTTTTTTTTGAGACAGAGTTTTGCTCTTGTTGCCCAGGCTGGAGTGCAATGGTGTGATCTTGGCTCACCGCAACCTCCGCCTCCCAGGTTCAAGCGATTATCCTGCCTCAGCCTTCCCAAGTAGCTGGGATTATAGGCATGTGCCACCAAGCCTGGCTAATTTTGTATTTTTAGTAGAGATGGGGTTTCTCCATGTGGGTCAGGCTGGTCTTGAACTCCCAAACTCAGGTGGTCTGCCCACCTCACCTCCCAAAGCGCTGGGATTATAGGCGTGACCCACTGCACTAGGCCAAATAGATAATATTTTTAACAAACTTAGTGTATCTGAATTTTAAAAAATCTGTGTATTAGTCCGTTTTCACATGCTGATAAAGACATACCCAAGACTGGAAAGAAATAGAGGTTTAATGAACTTACAGTTCCACATGGCTGGGGAGACCACACAATCATGGCAGAAAGCAAGGAGGAGCAAGTCACATCTACATGGATGGCAGCAGGCAAAGAGAGAGAGAGAGGTTTTGCAGGGAAACTCCTGTATTTATTGTCATCAGATCTTGTGAGACTTATTCACGATCATGAGAACAGCACAGAAAATACCCATCCACATGATTCAATTACATCCCACAGGGTTCCTCCCATGATACATGGGAATTGTGGGAGTTACAATTCAAGATGAGATTTGGGTGGTGACACAGCCAAAACATATCATTCCATAATCTGGCCCCTCCAAATTTCATGTCCTCACATTTCAAAATGAATCTGGTCTTCCCAAGAGTTTCCCAAAGTCTTAACTTATTTCGGGATTAACTCAAAAGTCTACAGTCCAAAGTCTCATCTGAGACAAGGCAAGTCTCTTCTACCTATGAGCCTGTAAAATCAAAAGCAAGTTACTTCCTAGCCACAATGGGGTGGGGAGTTGGGGAGGGGCACAGGGGGCATCGGATATAAGCGTTGGGTAAGTATAGCCATTCCAAATGGGAGAAATTATCCAAAATAAGGGGACTTCCGTCCCCATGCAAGTCCAAAATCCAGCAGGGCAGTCAAATCATAAAGCTCCAAAATGATGTCCTTTGACTCCATGTCTCACATCCAAGTCATGCTGATGCAAGAGGTAGGCTCCCATGGCCTTGGGCAGCTCCGCCCCTGTGTCTTTGCAGGGTATAGCTGGCTGCTTTCATGGGCTGGTGTGGAGTGTCTGCAGCTTTTCCAGGCACACAGTGCAAGCTGTTGATGGATCTACCATTCTGGAGTCTGGAGAAGAGTGGTCCTCTTCTCACAGCCCCACTAGGCAGTGCCCCAGTAGGGACTCAGTGTGGGGGCTCTGACACCACATTTTCCTTCTGCACAGCCCTGGCAGAGGTTCTCCATAAGGGACCCACCCCTGCAGCAAACTTATCTCTGGGCATCCAGGAGTTTTCACACATCTTCTGAAATCTAGGTGAAGGTTCCCAAACCTCAATTCTTGACTAAAGTGCACCTGCAGGCTCAACACCACATTGAATCTGCCAAGGCTTGGGGCTTGCAACCCTTTGAAGCCACTGCCCAAGCTGTACCTTAGCTCCTTTTAGCCCTGGCTAGAGCACTGTGATGTAGGGCACAAAGTCTCTAGGTTGCACACAGCAGGGGGGCCCTGGGTCTGGCCCAAGAAACCATTTTTTTCCTCCTAGGCCTCTGGGCCTGTGATGGAAGGGGCTGCCTCAAAGGTCTCTGATATGCTGTGGAGACATTTTCCCCATTGTCCTGGCAATTAACCTTTTATCTTCTTATTACTTATGCAAATTTTTGCAGGCAGCTTGAATTTCTCCTTAGAAAATGTTTTCTTTTTTGTATTGCATCATCAGGCTGCAAATTTTCCAAACTTTTATGCTCTGTTTCCTTGTTAAAACTGAATACTTTTAACAGCACCCAAGTCACCTCTTGAATGCTTTGCTATTTAGAAATTTCTTCCACCAGATATCCTAAATCATCTCCCTCAAGTTCAAAGTTCCACAGATCTCTAGGGCAGGTGCAAAATGCCGCCAGTCTCTTTGACAAAAAATAGCAAGAATCACCTTTACTCCAGTTCCCAACAAGTTTCTCATCTCCATCTGAGACCACTGCAGCCTGGATTTCACTGTCTTTATCATTATCACCATTTTGGTCAAAGACATTCAACAAATCTCTAGGGAGTTCCAAATTTTCCTGTCTCCTTCTGAGCCCTCCAAACTGTTCCAACCTCTACCTGTTACCCAGTTCCAATGTCTCTTTCACATTTTTGGGTATTATTTCAACAGCACCCCACTCCCAGTATCAATTTACTTTTTTAGTCCGTTTTCACAGGGCTGGTAAAGACATACTGAGACTGGGCAATTTACAAAAGAAAGAGGTTTAACGGACTAACAGTTCCATATTGCTTGGGAGGCCAATCATGGCAGAAGGTAAAAGACACATTTCATATAGCGGCAAACAAGAGAAGAGAGCTCGGCATCAAAACTCCTCTTTATAAAACCATCGGACCTCATGAGACTTATTCAGTCTCAGGGAAATAGCATGGGAAAGACTCGCCCTCATGATTCCATTACCTCCCACCAGGTAGATTTTGTGACACGCGGGAATTGTCACACATGAGCTACAATTCAAGAGGAGATTCGGGTGAGGACATAGCCCAAACCGGTATCAGGGCACTAATTTAATACATGAGGGGGTCTACACTGTTGACATAATGCTTCCCAAATGCCCCACCTTCTAATATCATCATAGAGGGGGATGGAATTATAACATATGAATTTCTGGGAGACCCAAACATTCTGTCCACGCATAATCCTTCTTATTATTAATCTTTTTATTTGAGTGTCAAGCTACGCTAATGAAAACAGACCCAGACTTATACCTATTTGATTAACAATTCTGAACTGGTCAGGATCAAATAAGTAAGTAAATAAATGTTTCCTTGCAAGCATACACCAACCAGGCACATTCGCTTACTACCTTCTGCAACACTAAATGCATGAAGATAGGGTCAAATAAATGAAAACACAAAGAAAGCAGATGGCCACATATGTATCAGCCATAAACAATGCAAGGGGAAAAAAAGCACTCAGCGCAGTAGTAAGAGTGATGTTTTATGCAGATAACATTAAAATTTGCAATACAGATGAACCTTGTGACAATCCCTCTAATGGAAAAACTTTAAAAAATATACTCAGAAAACTTCATTCTTTCCATTTTTGTTCTGGTAAGCTAAATGGAAACAAGTCTATCAATAGTTTTCTTTTTTTGAGATGGCATCTCACACTCTCATCCAGGCTGGAGTGCAGTGGCACCATCTCTGCTCACTGCAAGCTCTACCTCCTGGGTTCACGCCGTTCTCCTGCCTCAGCCTCTCGAGTAGCTGGGACTACAGGCGCCAGCCACTACGCCGGGCTAATTTTTTGTATTTTTAGTAGAGACGGGGTTTCACTGTGTTAACCAGGATGGTCTCAATCTCCTGACCTTGTGATCCACCCACCTCGGCTTCCCAAAGTGCTGGGATTACAGGCGTGAGCCAGCGCGCCCGGCCGACCTATCAATAGTTTCAATAATATTTGTGTATGTATTCACACAGATCTGTTTCTTTTCCTTGATATATTTTTCAAAGTCTGCAATTCTCTGCAAGAGAAGGATCTTTTTTATAATGTCCATAAAACCTTTCAAATTTCCTTCACATATTATCATAAAAATTAAATCTCAATAAATAAAAATCAGTTATATAGGCTGAATTATCAGAATACAATGGTATTTAAGTAAAAGTAACAGATGGTGAGAAAGAAAGATCATGTAATACCCTAAAATTTGAGAGTAAAGATAAATGTTTAAAATTCATTTTGCATCAAAAGGAAAATCAAAATTAAGATTGCAGACTACATAAAAATGGTGAAAATTAAAGATATAAATTTCAAAATGAGCAAAATAATGGAATAAAATAGATAATATTTAAAACTAATTTATTCTATTAAAACAGTATAATAATGTTAATAAAGTTTTAAAATATAAATCCTTCTTATAATGAAACAGTATAAAAATCATTTCACTCAAATTTTAAAATATTTATTTTACTGGTTAAGTTAAACTTGTAAATCAAGACAAGCATTATACAAAATGAAGAAAGCAACAGGAAACATATAATAATTATATAGATTGAAAATGTTTGAAATCAATACATAAGTATAAAATGCACCACGACAACTGAATTGTGCAAAAGCTAAGAAAAAAGAGAACAAATATAAAAAATTACACAACATTAAAAATGAGTTAGCTACAACTACCAATATAAAGATTTTTCAAAATCCTAAGACTGATTCATACCTATCTTTGGGCAATAGGTAACACCAGCAGACGGAATATTTATCAGAAAATTATATATTTTCAAATACAGCCAAGAAAAAAGAAGGGAAACATAAAACTACATACACAGAAATAAAATTACATGCTTTAAAATGATTATTATCAAAAAGTAATTTACCAATAATTTTTTAAGGTTATTAAATTTTCAAAAGAAATGATTACTCTTATGTTAAATTAATTTCTCTTATTTTACACCTACCATTTTCACTTAACTATATATAAGTAAACATTTATGTTACCACAAGTTCCTAAATATCTTTTTTCTTTATTATAAATATAAACATCTTAATTTTCATTACATGACTATTGATAAGCAGTGATACAGTTTTCCTGCAAGAATTTCATTTGTTGAACCAGCCTTGCATCTCAGGGATGAAGCCAACTTGATCGGGGTGGATAAGCTTTTAGATGTGCTGCTGGATTCGGTTTGCCAGTATTTTATTGAGGATTTTCACATCAATGTTCATCAGAGATATTAGTCTAAACGTCTCTTTTTTTGGTGTGTCTCTGCCAGGCTTTGGTATCAGGATGATGCTGGCCTCATAAAATGAGTTACGGAGGATTCCCTCTTTTTCTATTGATTGGAATAATTTCAGAAGGAATAGTACCAGCTCCTCTTTGTACCTCTGGTAGAATTTGGCTGTGAATCCATCTGGTCCTGGACTTTTTTCGGTTAGTAGGCTATTATTGCCTCAGTTTCAGAGCCTGTTACTAGTCTATTCAGAGATTCAATTTCTTCCTGGTTTAGTCTTGGGGGGCTGTATGTGTCCAGGGATTTATCCATTTCTTCTAGATTTTCTAGTTTATTTGCATAAAGGTGTCTATAGTATTATCTGATGGTAGTTTGTATTTCTGTGGGATCGGTGGTGATATCCCCTTTATCATTTTTTATTGCGTCTATTTGATTCTTCTCTCTTTTCTTCTTTATTAGTCTTGCTAGAGGTCTATCAATTTTGTTGATCTTTTCAAAAAAAAACAGCTCCTGTATTCAATGATTTTTGAAGGGTTTTTTGTGTCTCTATCTCCTTCAGTTCTGCTCTGATCTTAGTTATTTCTTGCCTTCTGCTAGGTTTTGAATTTGTTTGCTCTTGATTCTCTAGTTCTTTTAATTGTGATGTTAGGGTGTTGATTTTAGATCTTTCCTGCTTTCTCTTGTGGGCATTTAGTGCTATAAATTTCCCTCTACACACTGCTTTATATGTGTTCCAGAGATTCTGGTACGTTGTGTCTTTGTTCTCATTGGTTTCAAAGAACATCTGTATTTCTGCCTTCATTTCGTTATTTACCCAGTAGTTACTCAGGAGCAGGTTGTTCAGTTTCCATATAGTCGTGTGGTTTTGAGTGAGTTTCTTAATCCTGAGTTCTCATTTGATTGCATTGTGGTCTGAGAGAAGGTTTGTTCTGATTTCTCTTCTTTTTCATTTGCTAAGGAGTGTTTTACTTGCAATTATGTGGTCAATTTTAGAATAAGTGTGATGTGGTGCTGAGACACACCTGACAAAAACAAGAAATGGGGAAAAGATTCCCCATTTAATAAATCATGATGAGAAAACTGGCTAGCCATATGTAGAAAGCTAAAACTGGATCCCTTCCTTACACCTTATACACAAATTAATTCAAGATGGACTAAAGACTTAAATGTTAGACCTAAAACCATAAAAACCCTAGAAGAAAACCTAGGCAATACCATTCAGGACATAGGCATGGGCAAAGACTTCATGACTAAAACACCAAAAGCAATGGCAACAAAAGCCAAAATTGACAAATGGGATCTAATTAAAATAAAGAGTTTCCGCACAATAAAACAAACTATCATCAGAGTGAACAGGCAACCTACAGAATGAAGAAAATTTTTGCAATCTATCCAACTGACAAAGGGCTAATATCCAGAATCTACAAATAACAAACAAATTTACAAGAAAAAAATAATAACCCCATCAAAAAGTGGGCAAAGGATATGAACAGACACTTCTCAAAAGAATAAATTTATGCAGCCAATAGACACATGAAAAAATGCTCATCATCACCGGTCATCAGAGAAATGCAAATCAAAACCACATTGAGATACCATCTCACATCAGTTAAAATGGTTGATCATTAAAAAGTCAGGAAACAACAGATGCTGGAGAGGATGTGGAGAAGTAGGAATGCTTTTACAATGTTGGTGGGAATGTAAATTAGTTCAACCATTGTGGAAGATAGTGTGGTGATTCCTCAAGGATCTAGAACTAGAAATACCATTTGACCCAGTGATCCCATTACTGGGTATATACCCAAAGGATTATAAATCATGCTACTATAAAGACACATGCACATGTGCGTTTATTGCAGCACTATTCACAATAGCAAAGACTTGGAACCAAGCCAAATGTCCAACAATGATAGACTGGATGAAGAAAATGTGGCACATATACACCATGGAATACTATGCAGCCATAAAAAAGGATGAGTTCATGTCTTTGCAGGGACATGGATGAAGCTGGAAACCATCATTCTCAGTAACTATCACAAGGACAGAAAGTCAAACACCACATGTTCTCATTCATAGGTGGGAATTGAACAATGAGAACACTTGGACACAGGGTAGGGAACATCACACACCTGGGACTCTCGGGGGTGGGGGCTGGGGAAGGGATAACATTAGGAGAAATACATAATGTAAATGATAAGTTGATGGGTGCAGCAAACCAACATAGCACATGTATACCTATGTAACAAACCTGCACGTTGTGCACATGTACCCTAGAACTTAAAGTATTATAATAATAATAATTAAAGAATTTCGTTAGCCAATTAAATTACTTAGTTTTTCAAACATTTCCATTTTTTTCACTTTAAAATGCCAACTGTAATTATGTAGCTTCGATGCATCAAAATTATATTTTTCACTTATTTTGTTTCATGGCTAATGCATTTATCTATTTTATTAGTATTTTATTTTACCAACCACTATTTTATTTTCAGAATTGGTGGTTATATTTTTTATTTTAAATTAAATACTTTTCCCTGTACTACTTTTTGCAAGTTTTAGTAAGTAATTAATAGTTTGTTGTAAGGATATGTTTACAGAGACTATTATTACTAGTTATGAACTACTGGTATTAGATTTCCTCTCCAGTTGAAGAACCATAAAACTAGAAAAAATGTGTGCAGCAACTCTTTTCAGGTATTGGACAATAGATGGCATAAGACTGTAATGCCTGAGCAAAAAAAAAAAAAAAGAAAAAAAGAAAAACAACCACAAAGTGAGTTTTATATTCATTCTTGCACTCTGCCTTGAAACAATTTTCAAATATCTGCACAGGGAGCATGGGAGATAGACTCTAAGGTCATGCCATTCCCACTCTGCTAAGGAGCCAGATATTGGAGTTCAGAGCTGCTGAAGCAGCTACAACATGTAAAGTAGGTTATTTACCATTGGAAAGGGAGATGAAAGGTAGGCTTCAATAAAGATGTGTAATTATTCCCCATCATCCCTTTTGAGAGCTGGGTTGCAAATATACAAGGTAAAGAGCACCATAAGCCCCATAAGCCCTCGCAGAAAGTTTCTACTACAGGGTTTAGAAGAGAAAGTTAATTGAGATTGTACAGTGCTTAGGGATATTGAGGGTATACATATGCTAGAGTAAAGTGATATCCTAAATACTCAGGGAATTAGTTTTAGGAGCAAGAAAAGTCATTGAGGAGTATTGCTTTTGGCCAAAAACTGTGTGTGATCTTTCAGGCCCAAACACGGGCAATTACACAGGCTTTATCTGGCAGGTTTCATGAGGGAAAGCTACCCTCCCAACACCAGAATTGGTGCACAGTCAATGCACTGCAGTCTCTAAAGGGAAGCAGTGCAGCCAAGAGCTCAGGCCTCATGCCCCTCTAGCCCATCATACATTTTGCATATCTACATCCTAGCCCCTGTACCTTCTTTCCTAGGCCTCTTTATCTGAGGCCTTGGACAGAGGTATTACTCAGTCACCTGTGCTGAGGCCTCCTTTGAGGGTAGTAAGGAGATCTTTAAGGACATTTTATCTACTATGACTCAGTACCTAGTACTTTTGCACTCCTAGCCCTCCTCCCCTTGCTGTCTCCCCAGGGCCTATAAAACTTCCAGAGCCTTTTGTTTGGGGCTCCCTGGACAGTAAGATGACCCATGAATATGGTCAACTTATCTTTGATAAAGGGGCAAATGCAATGCAATGAAGCAAATATAATTTTTGAGCAAATAGTACTAGAACAACTGGACATCTACATGACAAAAAATAATAGTCTAGGCACAGGATTTACACCATTCAGAAAAATTAACTCAATGTATACCATAGACCTAAAGGCAAAAGGAAAAGCTATAAAATTCCTTGCCAGGAGAGAACTTAGATGACCTTGGTTACAGCAATGACTTTTTAGCTACAACACGAGAGGCAAAATCTATAAAATGAACTATTGATAAGCTGGACTTCAATAAAATTAAAAACTTCTGCTCTGTGAAAGACATCGTCAAAAGAGTGAGAAGACAAACCAAAGACTGGGAAAAATTATTTGCAAAAGACATATCTGGTAAAGGAGGTTTATCCAAAATATATAAATAACTCAAACTCAACAATAAGAAAACAACTCAAAAAATAGGCAAATAAACTGAACAGACACATCTCCAAAGAAAATATATAGATGCTAAGTAGCATATGAAAAGGTATTCAATATCATGTCACTAAGCAACTGCAAATTAAAACAACAATATGATACCACTATGTACTTATTAAGTGGCCAAAACCCAGAACACTAACATCATCAAAAGCTGACAAGGAAGTGGAGCAACAGGAACTCTCATTCACTGCTGATAAGATAAATAGTATAGCCACTTTTGAAGACAGTTTTTCTTATAAAACCAAACTTATTTTTATCATACAATCCAGTGATAATATTCCTTAATACTTATTCAGATGAATGAGAACTTATGTCCACACAAAAACCTGCACATGGCTGTTTATAGCAGCTTTATATGTAAACCTGGAAGCAATACAATGTTCTTAAATAGCTGAATGGATAAATAAACAGTAGTACATCAAGATAAAAAAATAACTATTTGGTGCTCAAAAGAAATGAGCTATTAAGCTATGAAAAGACACTGAAGAAAGATAAATGCATATTACTAAGTGAATGAAGCCAATATAAAAAGCTACATATTGTGTGATGCCAGATATAACATTCTGGAAAAAGCAAAAGTATGCAAACAGTAAAAATATCAGTGGTTGCCAACTGGGTGGAGGAGAGAGAGGAATAAGTAGAGTACGATAATTTTTAAGGCAAAAGAATTATCCTGTATGATATTTCAATGGTGAATACATGTCATTACACATTTGCCAACATCTATAGACAGCATATCACTAAGAGTAAATCCTAATGTAAATTATGAACTTTGGGTGATAATGGTTTAACATAGCTTCATCAATTGTAACAAATGTAGCACTGTGATGGAGAATGTCAATAGTGGGGGAGATTGTGTGTGTATGGGGACGGGGGTGTATGGAAATGCTCTGTACTTTCTGCTTAATTTTGCTGTTAACCTAACACTGCTCTTAGAAAGGTAAATTATTTATTATACTTAATAATAAGTTATTTATAATAATCATAATTCAGAATTATTAATAAAAAATGTAAAAATGAAGACAGCTTGGGCAATCAAGAAGTTATATCTGTGTGGTGTGTGTGTGTGTGGGTGTGGGTGTGTGTGTGTAATTGAATTTCCTAAATGAATGAAGAGAGAGAAAGAGAGAGAAAGAGAGAGAAAGAGAGAGTGAGAGAGTATAGGAATAAGGGTTAGGGAAGTACATTGAAGAAATGATAATCAAAATTTTATTATATCTGTTGAAGTAAATTCAAAGTTCCAAGAAGGCAAACAAATCTCAAAGGGAATTTTAAAAAGACTGCATGTCATAGTCAAGCTTCTGAAAAATAAAAAATAAATTTTTAAAGATCGATAGCATCTAGAAAGATCGTATACTTAAAAAGTTATGAGACAGACGATTTCCTACATATTATTAGAAATAATAGAAGTCATAAGACCAAAAAAAGCATACTTAAAGCAATAAAAAAGAAATAGAAACTGTTAACTAAGGATTCTATATCGAGTAAATATATTGTTCAAAAGTGAAAGTGAAGTAAGGCCATTTTCAGATAAAAGAAAACTAAGAATATTTTGCTTGCAGACCTGTTTTCAAGAACTAATGCAGAAACATCTTGATGAAGAAAGAAAATTATACCAGGTCAGAAACTTAGATATGCAAGACAGGATAAAGAGAACCAAAAAAAGTAAATTTGTGGGTAATTATAATGGACTAGATTTTTTTTAACCTTATCTTGATATTATTAAAAGTCACATGATTGATAAAGCAAAAATACCACCACTGAAAAATGGGGAACATAATGTATGTAATTCACCGAGGATATGACAAGAAGAGATAATGAGAGTCCTAAAGACTGGAAAGGAAAAATTTTTATTAACAGACAATATTATTGTCTGTCTTAATTATTCTAATGAGTTTACCAAAAAATGTTTGAAAAAATTTAGTAAATTCACAGGATAAACAATCAATATAAAATAATCAATTATATTTGAAAATAGTTGTAATCCACAATTACTATAATTTTAAAGTAAATATTTCAATTAAAGAACATCAGTATATAAAATATTTAGGAACAAATTCAACAAAATATGTGAAAATTATCTACATGGAAACTGATAAATGTTACTGTGAGAAATTAAACACAAATTGTCACCTGAAAAAAATTGAGATAGGGTAACAAGTTAGAAATCTTATAACACTAATTTTAAGAGGTATAATAATGCAGCTGAAAGTGACAATGTGTCATTGAAAAAGGACATACGTATATACATACTTGTATAAATCAGTGGAATAGAATAAAGAGCAGCAAAATAGACATAGATATTTAAGGTCAATTGATTTTCATACAAATGCCAATGGAACTTTTTTTTTTTTTTTTTTTTTGAGACAGTCTCCCTTTGCTGCCAAAGCTGGAGTGCAGTAGTGCAATCTCAACTTCACTACAACCTCCACCTCCCGGGGTCAAGAGATTCTCCTGCCTCTGCCTCAGCCTCCCCAGTAGCTCAGATAACAGGGGCCTGCCACCACACCCGGCTAGTTTTTGTACTTTTAGTAGAGACAAGGTTTCACCATGTTGGCCTGACCTCAAGGGATCCGCCCGCCTCGGCCTCCGAAAGTGCTGGGATTACAGGCATGAGGCACCATGCCCGCCTGCAAAGGTAATTTTTTTTTTTTTTTTTTTTTTGAGACGGAGTCTTGCTCTGTCACCCAGGCTGGAGTGCAATGCAAAATCTCAGCTCACTGCAACCTCTACCACCCAGCTTCAAGCGATTCTCCTGCCTCAGCCTCCAGAGTAGCTGGGATTACAGGCACCCCCACGACATGCCCGACTAATTTTTGTATTTTTTATTAGAGACGGGTTTCACCATGTTGGTCAGACTGGTCTCGAACTCCTGACCTCAGGTGATCCACCCGCCTAGGCCTCCCAAAGTGCTGGGATTATAGGCGTGAGCCAACACGCCCGTCCCTGTCAAGGTAATTTAAAGGAAAAAAGGATAATCATTTTAACAAATGCTACCAGTATCATTTGTTTATATCAAATGATTATCGTTTTATCCTTTAAATTCCTGAGTAGCCACATGAGAAAAACAAAATAAACTGAAACTTCATCCTCAAAGTTTACATAAAGTTTCATTCAAAGTAGATATCAACTAAAATGTGAAAGACACAAATATAAAATTTTAGAAGAAAATCATGGAATATTTTCATGAACTTGAGATAGGCAAGAGTATATTAGATGGAAGCAAAAGTTGTTACCAACAAAAAATTAATTATAAAAATTGTTACCTCTTAAGACATTTTGCTTTTCAAATGTTAGCACTAAAAAAAAAAAGACAAAAGACAGCACTCAGGCTGGGAGAAATTTATATACACACATACATACATATATGCATATGACCCAAAATATTACGTACAGATTATATAACAAACACAGAAATATTAGAAGATCAGACTCTAATACAAATTAGGTTTGAGATCTCAAGAGATCCTTCACAAGTTATATAAATAGCTAATGTATACACATTAAAAGATGTTCAACACAATTAGGCAATAGAAAAATGGAAATTAAAACCACTGTTAGCTATAACTACACACCCACTGTAATGCAAAAAGTTTTTAAAAAGGACAGTACTAGGCAGGGCGTGGTGGCTCAAGCCTGTAACCCCAGCACTTCGGGAGGCTGAGGTGGGCAGATCACGAGGTCAGGAGATCGAGACCATCCTGGTTAACACAGTGAAAGTCCGTCTCTACTAAAAGTACAAAAAAATTAGCCAGGCTTGGTGGCTGGCGCCTGTAGTCCCAGCTACTCGTGAGGCTGAGGCAGGAGAATGGCGTGAACCTGGGATGCAGAGCTTGCAGTGAGCCGAGATGGTGCCACTGCACTCCAGCCTGGGCGACACAGCGAGATTCCGTCTCAGAAAAAAAAAAAAAAGAAAAGGCAATAGTAAATGTTTGCAACTGTGTAGAACAATTGGAACTCTCATACAAATCTTATGGGAGTATAAAATGGCCAACTAGAGTAAACAATTTACAAGTTTCTTAAAATTTAAATATTTGACCTAGAGATTCCAATCTTACGTATTTCCCCAAGATAAATTAAAACTTATATCTCCAAAAATATTATATACAAATGTTAATAGCAGTGTCATTTATAATAGCCCAATCTGTAATTAACCCAAATGTCTGTCAACAGGAGACTAAATAGGGAAAATAATGGTGAAATAATGTGAACAAATGGTGAAATGTTTGCTAATTCTAAATGGTGAAATAACGTTTACATTTATAAAATGGAATACTATTCTTATATAAAAGTGAAAAATATGAGACACACAGCATCATAAAATAATCATATAGGTATTATGTTGAGTAAAACTATATTTTTAGCTAGACCAAAAAAAAAAACATATTGGATTCTTCTTTGGGATAATTTAAAGCACTAAAAAAGAAATAAAAACTGTTAACTCAGGATTCTATATCTAATCTATTTTATTAGATATAGAATCCTGAGTTATAAAAAGTACCCTGAGTTATATAAAATATGAAATTCAAGAATGGATATGGGGAGTGGCAGAAATATTTGCAAAGCTTTAGGGAACATTCTGGGAATAAGGAGATATTCATTTTATAAAGATTCATATTGCAATGTTGTATATGTTGGTCAAATCTCAATTCCTTTGACAATAATAGATACATCTGTATAACATACATTTTTCAAAAATTTAATTAAAAGATTGTGCATTAAAAGTAATATCCTCTACAGGTCTATGTCCAAATTAGTAGTATTTCTAGAAAAAAATATACAAAAAATAAATCCCAAATTAATTTAATTTTGATTCTGGAATAAATCCCTTAAGAAAATAATTTTGTATATTTAAAGATGTATTCATAGAAAATCTTTATACTACCACTTGGAGTAGCAATCCAAAACTCAAAAATTTGATTGTCATAATTTATCTACATATAATTCATTACTCTTAGGCCTTCAATTCTATGCCATAATATTTATATGATGTTAAGTGAACAAACTGGTTATATAATGATAGGTGTAATAAGAATTCAGGCAAATGTTTAGGAAAAATATTCTGAGGCTAAAAGAGTAAAGAATATTTCTTCTTTAGATCCAAAAATAAATACATATTGTCTTAAAACTAACAAAGAAAACAAACCAATAAAAAATACAGCCTGCAGTATTAGGTTTTAATTTAAAAAGAGCTTATAAATGTTCCTTATATATTTTCCAATGACAGTACAAATAATAACTGCTTAAATAATACACATAAATACATATTATATATTATAAAATATGCAAATGATTATAGTCTTTAACCTTGTAAAAACTTTATAATATAGCAAATTTTCTCATTCTTTTTCCTGAAGCTATATACATTTCCATTAAACGGGAAAATTATTTCAAACAAGGATCACATCACTGAATTTCATGGTTTGACACAACAAAATTTTTATAGCATTCATTTGGATTTTCTTCCTAGTTAATATAATAATTCTTCCAAATGTATACAAATTATAATTAAACCAAGCATACACATTTAATCAATAATAGCACCTAGAAATGAACTCAAAATCCACTAATAAAAGTTACTAATTATTTAAGTTTTTTATTGTGAATAACTTTAAATTCATTATATGCTGAGTCAGACAAACACTGGCCTAGGGTTTATTATCTTCGCACTATTTATTTTAAAAGATTTGGGAAATAAATTAATAATGTAAACAGGATATGAGGAAGAAAATGTTCTATTTAGGGAAACATCTCATTTCAATGAAATTAGAAGCAACGATTTGCATACCAATTATAACTAAAAATGAGCCTTATTCGTGCAATAAATACGGTTTGGCAAGATTTCTACTTGGCAGTGTTTGTACATTAACTTTAATTGCTGTATGCCCTGGGAATGACTGAAAGTCTTTCTTTAAAAATAATCGACGTTTCAGATTATGATGATGCTTCCTCTAGTTGGGCTGAATTAATAGAATTTCATCTTGTCTTTATTAGTGATTCCTAAGTATTTTTATTTTTTTTACAGAGGCAAATCCCTGTCAACAACAGATTTTAAAATGGTGCTTTTCATTGTGAAGCAGTAAGCTCACAGTCAATGTAAAAGTGAAATCAAATGCTAAGTGACTTAACAGGAAGATAATACACTGTGAGACATAATCTTTAGACACTAGAGTTCTATTATTTAATATTTTATTAGTAAATATAGTTTACACTATTACTGAATTCAATAATATTGTTTGAAAGTTTATTTTTTAACCAATGATTTTGCTGTAGTGAGATGCCATTCTCCTGAATCTGAATAATATACCCATGTCACACCTGTCCAAAAAGTCACATAACAAATTCAACGAATTCAGGAAAGCATTCCTACAGTTTATTGCCTTCCATAAATAAATGCAATAACTCATAATCCCCTTAGAGATACACCCCCAAATGAAGAGGTTTGTATCATTCTGAAATGGTACAGTGGGACAGTAATTTTATTCAGAAAGATGCACTCTTCCCCTTTTAACTATCTCATTTTGCATAACATTGTTGCCTCTGGGTCAAGAATAAAAACTTGTGATTGAAAGAAAAAATAACTTGGGAAATAGTCCTGTCAGTCATGTCATTTCTGAATAATAATAATGGTGATAATGATAAATAAATTTTAGAGCACTTTTCTCTCTAAAAGTTCAAAGCATCTATGAAGGTCAAGAACAGAGATTTACACCCTTATTCATTTTACCTAATACAAGACTACTGTGGTATAATGTGGCGAAAGTATTTATATAAAAGGGCACTTTTCTCAATGATTGACAATGGCTCTCTAAGAGCTGTGTGTCTGTCATCACCAGAATAGCTACTTAGCTGAAGACCACAATTATTAAAGGCTATTGGAATCCATTTGCATGTCTGCATGCTGTGTGTGTGTCTATGCGTGTGCACAACAGAGTTTCTAAATAAATGGGACAAAAGTAATACAATCAACCAGGGCAGTTTATTATAAGTATTTTAAGGAAATACACTTTTTTCTGGGATAAGTCATAATATGTTTGATTCAGCATAGATTGGATTCCAGGTGAATCAAAAAGCTGCCTTAAATATAAAAATGCTTATTTGGGGATAGGTAAGATATTGCTGAATATTTGCAGTATAATGCTATTTAATTTCAGTTAAACATGTTCTATATGTTTTTCATAAAATTCAGCTCTTTATCATTTAAGAAGTGAAAGACCTTTTTTAGTATTGAAAGATAAATATAATTCCAATGACTCTTCTAATATTGGATGAGAATATGAATGCTAGTTATAGAATATTGTATTTTTTATCTGCTATAAAGAAACTGTTCAATTACAAATGTAAACCATTTTGTCTTCATTTTGGCTTTATTACCCACTTCTGTGATAATTAATTTGTGAATGGTGACCTTACTGATCTATATCTCTTTATCTTAATTGACTTTTTATTTCAAGTATAGATCCCCCAAAATAAGCATATGGCTAATTTATTGAAAATTTTAAAAAGGTAATTAATATGTATTATGTATTTTAAGACACACACCATTATTTGAACTGATATAGAAACTGTTATAAATATTAAAATGCTTTTATATATTATGAAAACTTATGCATATTTTCCTGTGTCTTAGGCCAATATTCTAGAAAACAGAACTGAGAAAACCTTAAGTGGCAATATTTAATTGGGTGTAATCTTTGGGTTCTGAGAGCGATGGCACAGTGATATGCGGCTGGGAGGAACAAGAAGCAAATGTATGGTGATATGTTACTGAGCTGGCTGCCACTTTGTGAAGAGCAATGACTGTCACTGAGCCATGTGAGACAGCCCTGGGAAGTCCCTGGTAAGTGAGACAGTTAATCGAATTGGTTCCTATGGGCACTGGGATTGAGCAAGTGAACAAGGGCCCAGAAGAAAGGTAAGTTTTAGCAAATATTATGCAACACAGAAGATGTGCCCCATATAGTCTGTTTTATTTGTGGTTTTCAAATGTGATTGTGCCCCACTAGTGTATCTGAATTCCATACCAACAAATGGGACACCACTTATGTAAAACATTTCTTTACTAATTGTAAAATACAAGCTAAGTCAGGCAGAATCTAAATGGACATCAATCTCAATCTTCTAGAATCTTTAAGAAAGAACATTAATTTTAAAAATAAAATGAAATAAAAGCTATAGCCTCCTGTGCTACAACTCCGTTCATCACATCACCACCCATTCTAGACTTTCTTCATCCTTGCCAACACTTCAACTGGCAGGGGCAGATAGACATGAGTTAGGTGAAGCTTCTAGTTCAACATCATCATTAGTATCCCCTAGAACAAAATGTTTTCCCTCTGGGAACTAGGATACCATCCCTGGCAAAACTTAAAACTACAAGAAAGAGAAACAATAATTGCACAAGCGATTCAGTGGGTACGATGGCCAGATGTGTTTTACTGTTTGAATCCCTCATCTCCATGGCTCATTTAATCTACTTATTGGAACATGCCACTATATATTGGCAAATGGTTCAATGTATGTTGACTTTCCTGGTATAACTCCACAAGGTGTTTCCCCAAAAACTTACATATGCCTTCAACACTTCTGTCAGTCTGGTTGTTTCTCAGTGATAAAGCATAATGTAAAGCCCGTGAGATCCATGATCCTAAGCTTATTGTTCCAATTCTTTGCACAGTATGTGCCTCTTGGTCTGAATCAGCATTGCTGATGTTCATGAATCAGGCCATGAACCATGTTCATGAATCAGGCATTCTATATTCTATTCTTCAATAATTCTATATTCTATTAATTCATGTTCATGAATCAGGCATTCTATAAGCCCTCAGACTGCATATAGAGACAGCACGATTAAGAAAATCATCTGTCTCTCTAGAATGTGTATTAAATCTGGTAAAATGAATAACTACACCTTTCAAAGTGCAAGAAATATAATGTAATTGACCAGCTCTTAGGTGGCAGGCAGTTTCCTGTGCATTACCAAGGGCTCAGCATCTTTCTTTCTGTGAGCAGGTTGGGTATTTATGAGTGTCAAAAGCTAGATGCCTTGTTGAGAAGAATTCCATTTTGTTAGAACAATGCATAGTCCTCATATTTGTCACTATGTTCACCCTGCCCATGGGCCCACTTTAAATAACTTAGGTGGCACAAGAAAGAAGCTGTCTAATTTCTACAGCATATACTCTTCTCCACCTACTGGTTGAAAAACAAAAAAAAATCATCTGTGCCATTGCTATCCTTTGACATTTAAATGAAACATAAAGATTCATATATTTTTACTCACAAAAAGAAATTCATATATATATATACATACACACACACACACACATTTGTGTCAGAACTACCTCGCACTTATCTTCTAAGTTGTTCATGCCAGGCCACTGACCAGGTGTTTACAGTTACCTTACACAGAAGATAGGACATACATGTATATATATTCCAGAATAATTTTCTTCCATAGGAAGTAGATAACCAAGTTTACTGATTGCAACTCTATGTACCAGAAGAGTTTTTCTCTACCTTTATCTTTTGGATCTATGCTGATGTGCCAGTAATATGGTAACAATTCATTTCCAGTTAATGCTATCATAAAGGTTTAACTCTTCATTAAATTGTTTTTGAACCTAATTCCTTTCATCTCTCCTTTACTTGGTCTTATTAGTCGCAGTTCCATAGAAAAACAGAACCAATAATCTATTTGTCTATCTATCCATCTATCTACCTATCTATCTATCTATTGATCAATATATTTATCTAGCTAGCTAGCTCCATCTTCTGCAAGCTGGAGAAACAGCAAAGCCATTGGTGTATTTCATTCTGAGTCAGAAAATCTGGGAACAAGGAGTGCTGATGTCCAAGGGCAGAAAAAGATAGAAGTCTCAGCTCAAACAAAGAGAGTGAATTTGCCCTTCCTTCTTTTTGCTCTGTCCCAGCCCTCAGTAGATTGGATGATGCCCACCCATATTGTTGAGAGCAGACCTTGTTTGCTCGGTCTACTGATTCAGATGCTAATTTCTTCTGGAAACACCACATAGACACATCCAGAAATAATGTTTTACTAGCTATCTGGGCATCCCTTAGCCCAGTCAAGTTGACACATAAACTAACCATCACAGGCATCATGAAGTCTTTGTTGTATATTCAGGAAGAATGCAATCAAAGGTAAGTGACATTGAGTTTTACCCACCTGTTCAGGTAGTTTGTGCATTCCTTCTCTATCTACTAAAAGCTGTTCCCAAATGTGCCATTAATAGAGAAGAACAGAATGATGTCTTTCAAAAAGGGATTATGACCAAGTTATTCCCACATAATGTTTTAATGAGAGCTAGGCACTGCCTATAGAGCTGACTATAGTCCCAGCAAGTTGGGAGGCTGAGATGGGAGGATAACTTGAGGCCAGGAGTTTGAGATCAGCCCAGGCAACATACTGAGACCTCATCTCTAAAAAGTTTTAAAAATTAGCCCAGTGTGGTGGTAGACACCTGAGGTTCCAGTTACTCAAGGGGCTGAGGGTGAGAGGAGCGTTTAAGCTCAGGAGTTGGAAGTGCAGTGAGCTATGATCTTGCCACGGCACTTCAGCCTGGGCAAAAGGGCAAGATTCTGTCTCTTAAAATATGTGTGTGTGTGTAGGTATACACACAGATATACATATATGTTTTTGAGTATATATATTTTAATTAACAGCAAGAGAATAATTACAGCTAATACAGTAGCAATGTAGACAATATGGTAAAAATGTACTGTTGTCCTTACCATACAAAGATGAATTGACTTTAATGTAAGTTGCAAAAAAAAAGAATGGGCACAAACTAAATCCTAGACAGAGTGTTACCATACTAGTAAATATAAAATATCCAGCAGAATAGTTGAAATAAAGAATATATTCTTGTTATATTTACAGTAGTCGACTGATTTCTACCATAACCTAGCTGTTCTATCAAGAGGCCTGACAGATAAATTGAATGGCAAATACCACCTTGTATCTTTCAATATTTGATTGTGACTCTAACTTTTGAATTCATTCAGAAGCACAGTATCTCTTCTTATTTTCTATCATAAAGATAATGTGTCAGGGTGGTAGGCAGTTCCTGGGCCTTCATTTGGCCTTTTCTATTATTATAATTATCTTAATCCTTGGGTCAAAAGTGTATGTAATGATATGTTAGCTGTTGACAGATACATTGATAAACAGACAAATGTGTGTATCAATAAATTAAACAAGAGTATGGATTTGTGAACAAACTGAGCCATCAATTGATTCCAAATTCAATTTATCACCTTACCTCCTTATGCCACAGCTGTAGGATCAAAAAGAATTTTTGGTACCCTGACATCAAAATTTACTTTCCTAAACTTACCATTTTATTATTGTAAGGTCTAAATAACACTGAAGCAGGTGAATCCAGTCCACAGTCTTCGTAATTATCACTGCTACTCATATTAAGTGTTATGGCTGCTTGTCCTCTCAATACCTTAAAGTCTACGTGTTTCTATCTTAATTAATCACAAAAAAATGCTATGTCACTTCCTGCCAATAATTACTTTCTCAGTTACCAAGAGGAATGATGCCCATATTGCTTTCAAACAAGTTTGTAACTAAAATCCACAATAATATCTTGAGCATCTATCATTTAAAATTATGTTGTATAGTGATAATCTTCGATCGAGTAAGTTCAAAAACAGAGAAACAAAAATATAAAGGAAAGCTTTGCTATTAATGTATTGATCCTTAGGAGGCCCAGGGAAGAAGAGTGATACTAAAATAAAATGTCATAAAGAGTTGAAAGAAAATATTAGTTTATCTGTTACCAAATTCTATTTCTTTTACAAAGACTGCCACTATCCTTGGAAAAATCCATTAGACTAAGACATTAAAAAGGAGTTTACTTTATAACCACCTCCCCTCTGCACTCTTTCACTGCTCAGAATTTGTCTGACCGGTAAGTAACCCCATCAACACTTCTGTGTAACTGAATTTGGTCTATAAGCAGCTTCTGGGCAAATGAACAGGCATACTCAGTGTCAGTCACGACCAGGGTGGCTCAGCTGGAATGGGGGATGAGAGTCCAGGAACAAGTTGTGCCTCAAAGAATCTGAAGCATTAATGCACAAAAGGGGTGCATTAATAATTCAGCAACACTCAACATGGATCAGTCTTAAAAATATAAAGGGTGTTTATAACCTAAATTAAGGTTGAAGAGAAATAGCTACACATGTTATCACCACTAATAGGCACTGTAACAGTTATCAATGTATTTCCCCTCATTTCCAATCTATCCTTATTTACCCTTCTTTGTGATACTGGGGCTGCACTCTGAATGCCTCCTTTGCTAGATAGGACAAAAGAAGCTATGTCAACAAAGGTTACTGGAGTGATGATGCAAGGCTATCACGAGAGGAAGGAGATCCCCCTATCTTGGGTTTCTGTTTCTCCTTCAAGCATGGTTACCCGTTGGTGGTATGCTGCAGGGCATGTCGCTGACCTCAGTAGTCCCAGCAGATCACTTCTACCTTACTCATATGTACCAGTGATTTTTTTTTTTTTTTTTTTTTTTTTGCTTACTCAGGGGCCATTCCTTTGACCAGCTTTAGCCCACCTTCACTATCCAGTAAGTTTTTCAGCACTTACTGAATCATTCCCATGGACTAACTCCAGCCCACCTTCCAGTGAATTTATCAGCTACCTACTGCATACTTCTTGTGAACCAGTTACAACTAAAGCTCACCATTTGGTGAATTTCTCCACCACCCTATGAGTCATTCCTTTGACTCAGCTCCAGACTGCCACACTTTCCAGCAAGTACCTCTACTACACAATATCCAGTTTCTTCAGTCCAGTTTTCGCCCAAACCTCTGGCAAGTTTCTTTGTCACCAGTACTCCATTTGTTTCTGTCATAGCCATGACCTGACTGACAAGGTTATAATCTCAACACTGGGGAGCTGAAAAAGGGAGAAAAAGGGAATCATCTAAGTGCTTAATTTCTTTTTTATTCATTCTCTCTTGGTCCTGGAGATAGCAGCCATTTTCTTTGTTAATTTTTTTTTTTTTTTTTTTGTATTCCTTAGGGTGCTCCTGTGACCAATTTCACCTCCTTTTTTCTAGCTAATAATTCCGTTAATTTTTACCACACTTCAATTCCTGGTATAGGTGACTGTATCTTGACTAAAACAAGTACCATCTTCTTAGTACTCTGTTGGTTATTTGAATGTCTTTGGCATACAGTGATTTTATTTAAAAGCCAAATTGCATTCCATCTTGGAGCTACCGTATGAATGTGAGTGTGACTCTGGATAACTGTTGTCCATGGTAGAATTTTACTTCAAAATTATAAGTTGTAATTTGATTTTATGGCCCTGGCTTAAACACTCTAACCTGGGATTCTTTCATCTAGGAACAATCAGGCTTAAAACTGAATGTGTGTGTGTGTGTGTGTGTAATGTGTATGTGCACACACAGTTCCAAATCAATTGACATTGTAGCTTTTGCATAATAGTTTTTTGTGCACTGGTGATAAACTTAGTGAGTCATTCTTCCTCTCCTTCCTTCAAAGTTCTACTCAATGTCCCTTTACAGAAAGTCTCTCTTTTACTACTGGCATTACACAGGAGTCTTTTTTATTCCAATACTGGTATTTTTCAGAGGGGGTAGTATTTCCAAAGTGATAAGGTAGTTGTTCTGAAATTCAGGTTTTTATAGTAAATATCCAGGAATCAAGAGAGCTGGTATGGACACCATGTCTGAAATGAGTGTCTTAAATACTGTTACCATCATTCTAGTGTTTTACTTACTAGTTGACATACAAGAAGTTAAGAGAATGAAATTTTTCAGTGCAGAGAACAGTGAAAATATAACATGTCCTCTTTTTTTTATTCAAACTATTTACTTAACATTTTGATGAAAACTTGCTCACCTCCCGTCCAAGAAAATCAACTATTGGTTAAGTTACTGTATTACTAACACTACATTTTGCTTGGTATGTAGAAATGAAATTCCCTAGATATCATTTTACAAGTACTGATTCTGCAACATGCAGTAATTGAGGTTTCATTTATTTTATAGGGCACACAATATGCTGAAATTGCATTATATAGAAATATAGTTCATTTAAATATAAATTTTCTAGGAGAGCAAAATAATCTACATTGTCTGCTAAATTTCTTCCCCACTAAAATTATAATTAATCTTCAAATAATTTTAAAATAGCAACTTGACTATCAACTACTTTATAGTAATAAACATAACTGTATTGAAAATGGAATTTTTCACCAATTTTCCAACTGAGAAAACTCTACTCTCTAGAATAAAATAATATGAAAATTAAATTGGATATTATATCCATAAAGCTGCATTTTTGGAATGCAAATGTTAGTGTCCTATGTACAAAATTAATTAAAACATCAGTCTTTCTCAAATTACAACTACATAATTTCATTGCTGTTTATAATGATTCTTTCTACCAATTTATGTTCTGGAAGAAAGTAAAATTATATCCCAGAAGCAAACATGAAAACTAGCACCAACACCATCATTTCAAAGTGTCTTCATTCAAAAATTCACTGTGTTTTTAAGATCTTGGTTTCTAAACTTTATCCTTGTGTATAATAGTGGAGGCAACTCTAAATGGTTATTTAACTTGAAAAGACATTTGCAAAACCAACCCCAAGAATGAATAGAGTTCACTTTCTTGAAAAGCTGAATCATGAAATTAGCTGTGACAAAGTACATGCAAGCCTGAAGCATGTGATTTTTTTACATTTTTCTTCACATGCCATATAGCTTCTAAAATCAAATGATCCTATAAATTCAAAGGAAGCTGAAATCTTAAAAATTAGTAGTACAAGATGGAAAAGATGAAGGAAAACATCAGACGGTATTTAGAGAATCATACCAATAGATAAATAATTCATTATCTACGTAACTACTCCATTAAGCCCTACTAACAGTGCACTTCCCACCAGAGAGACAAAGAGGAAGGTGGACCCAAGAAGAGTCCTGTAGCCTTGACTGTGTATAAGCTCTGTGCTAATTAATTCCTCACGTCCTTTTCCCACTTCTTACTAAAATAAATCTAGTTTCTTCAGGCATTCTCACATGATCCAGGGAAATGCGGCCCCCACCTCAAGTTCCAGGAGTTAAGATTGTGATTCTTATAAAACAAACACGGTAATACTTTTCCTTCCAAGAATGAATGATTGGCTTACGAATGGGCAGGTAACCAAATAAGGGCCAATGAAAAATAAGAGAAAATTAGTTACAAGATTTATCAAAATTTTTTTTCTCACTCCTAAGAAAGTCATTGAAGCACATCGTTTCTATGTGTGCTCCATAAGGGGTCACAATTTGGTTGTGACATATAAAATTACTGCAGCTACTTCCTCCAAGACTGTAGATTAAACTAACACAGACAAGCTAAAGTTACCCCTACCTCCACCTCAACTTTTGAATGTCTTTTCTGAACAATAAATTTCCACTTGTTTAATCCAGTTTAAACTGTGCTCTCTCTCTCTCTTACAGCTAAGAGCAGCCCAGTTTACTCAGTATATTTTAATAAGATTTATTATTTTTCACTCTGGAAATGCTTGATTTGGTCCATCTAAATAAAATCAATATAATAACTTCAAATACATATAGATGGCCGTTATTAAATTTGACTGTAGGTTGAATAAAAAATAAACTATTTTAAAAATATAAATACCAATTTATATAGTCAGAAGTGCATGCATCTTCATCTCTTATAAGAGAGGATCAATATTCAATTTTATAAAACCAAAAATGACTAAAACATGTCGTCTGTCTTCAAAGTGTCGAAATCAGCTGATAAAGGTTAAATAAGTAAAAGCATTTCATATCCACTCTGTTTTTATTTTTCAAGAATAAAATATATAATCATTAACTACAGACTCTTATACTCATTTCTCCTGTCTAATTGTAATTATGTATCCTTTGACCAACATCTCCAAACCTCCCATCCCTGCAACCAACTAGCTTCTGGTAACCACTATTCTACTGTCCACTCTTATAAGAATTATATGAGGTAATGCATTTGTTACTTAGCTAGATTTAACAATTTCACAATGCATATATAACTTAAAAATTATGTTGTCTATGATAAATATATACAAGGTTATCAGTCAATTTTTAAAAATTAATTAAATAAGAAAAGTATGATATGTAATCAATAGACTTGGCCTTAATGTACAGAGTACAAAATAAAATAAAAGGCTTCGCTGAGCATATAAAAGTCAGGAAAGGTTTTGATGAATTAAAGTAGGCAATGTTGGAGGAAAAAGAAAGAAATAGAAAGCAATTACAATTGTTAAGGCAAGATGAAACAAGTTCCTGGAGTTTGGCAAGGCAGTAAGTATTGAGAACTGTGAATGCAGTTGTTGATTTATTGATTGTATTGAATGAGAGAGATGGAAGATTCCAAGATTGCCTTAACTTGCATCACTACGTAATAGATGAAGCCACTAAATTGAAAATGATATATAAGACAAAGAATAAGTTGTGTATGTGGTTGATTATAATGAATATGTTATTTACATGTTATCTGAAACCCCCTTTATTATATTTAGGTAGAGATGTCCAGTAGCAATTAGAGTTCAGGGCTTGGAACTAAAAAGATGGAGTTAAAAATATCTAATCAGGAGTCATTGGTACGTATGGTTAAAATAATGAGATTCAATGAAAAATGTTTGACAATTCTGAAAATGGGAAAAGGAAACATGAAACACTAGAAAACTGATATTTGATAATCTCTCAAAAGAAACAGATTCAATAAGGAGAATTGAAAAACTATGGGCAGAAAGTTTATAGGAAAACCAGGATGGAGTTATTGATTTCCTTTGTCAGTTAACAGAGTCCACAAATGATTGTGTTCTGAGAGGTTGTCCAGTTTTACATTTGTGTGTGTGTGGTTTTCTGGAAGAAGCAGGGTACTATAAGTGCTTCCATCCAGAGTAGCCAAAAGTATCAGCCCTGAGATTCCCAGATTATTTTATTGAGGTCCAGTAGCCTACTGCCCATGGTTCTCTGGATCAAGAATGATTTTTTAAATACGAGTTCATGTTATTGCTGGCTTCTTTCTCAGTCCCCATGTACTTGGAAATAACCCCTACTCTTCTGTTATTATTATTATTATACTTTAAGTTCTGGGATACATGTACAGAACATGCAGGTTTGTTACATAGGTATACACATGCCATGGTGGTTTGCTGCACCATCAACCCATCATCTACATTAGGTATTTCTTCTAGTGCTATCCTTCCCCTAGACCCCCACCCCCAGACAGGCCCTGGTATGTGATGTTCTCATCCCTGTGACCATGTGTTCTCATTGTTCAACTCCCACTTATGAGTGAGCACATGCGGTGTTTGGTTTTCTGTTCCTGTGTAAGTTTGCTGAGAATGATGGTTTCCAGCTTCATCCATGTTTCTGCAAAGAACATGAACTCATCCTTTTTTATGGCTGCCTAGTATTCCATGGTGTATATGTGCCACATTTTCTTTATCCATTCTGTCATTGATGGGCATTTGGGTTGGTTCCAAGTCTTTGATATTGTGAACAATAGTGCAATAAACATATGTGTGCTTGTGTCTTTATAGTAGAATGATTTATAATCCTTTGGGTATATACCCAGTAATGGGATTGCTGGGTCAAATGGTATTTCTGGTTCTAGATCCTTGTGGAATCACCACACTGTCTTCCACAATGGTTGAACTAATTTACACTCCCACCATTCCTATTTCTCCACATCCTCTCCAGCATCTGTTGTTTCTTGACTTTTTAATGATCAACCACTCTAACTGGTGTGAGATGATATCTCAATGTGGTTTTGATTTGCATTTCTCTAATGACCAGTGATGACGAGCTTTTTTTCATATGTTTGTTGGCTGCATAAAGGTCTTCTTTTGAGAAGTGTCTGTTTATATCCTTTGCCCACTTTTTGATGGGGTAGTTTTTTTTTTTTTTCTTGTAAATTTGTTTAAGTTCCTTGTAGATTCTGGATATTAGCCCTTTGTCAAATGAATAGATTGAAAAAAATGTCTCCCATTTTGTAGGTTGCCTGTTCACTCTCATGATAGTTTATTTTGTTGTACAGAAGCTCTTTATTTTAATTAGATCCCATTTGTCAATTTTGGCTTTTGTTGCCATTGCTTTTGGTGTTTTAGTCATGAAGTCTTTGCCCATGCCTATGTCCTAAATGGTATTGCCTAGGTTTTCTTGTAGGGTTTTTATGGTTTTAGGTCTGACGTTTAAGTCATTAATCCATCTTGAGTTTTGTATAAGGTGTGAGGAAGGGGTCCAGTTTCAGTTTTCTGCATATGCCTAGCCAGTTTTCCCAACACTATTTATTGAATAGGGAATCCCTTCTCCATTGCTTGTTTTTATCAGGTTTGTCAAAGATCAGATGGTTGTAGATGTGTGGCATTATTTCTGAGGCATCTGTTCTGTTCCATTGGTCTATATATCTTTTCTGGTATTAGTACCATGCTGTTTTGGTTACTATAGCCTTATAGTATAGCTTGAAGTCAGGTACCATGATGCCTCCAACTTTCTTCTTTTTGCTAAGGATTTTCTTGGCTATACGGACTCTTTTTTGATTCCATATGAAATTTAAAGTAGTTTTTTCTACCTCTGTGAAGAAAGTCAATGGTAGCTTGATGGGGATAGCATTGAATCTATAAATTACTTTGGTAGTATGGCAATTTTCATGATAATGATTCTTCCTATTCATGAGCATGGAATATTTTTCCATTTGTTTGTGTCCTCTGTTATTTCCTTGAGCAGTGGTTTGTAGTTCTCCTTAAAGAGGTTCTTCACATTCCTTGCAAATTGTATTCCTAGGTTATTTTATTCTCTTTGTAGCAATTGTGAATGGGAGTTCACCCATGATTTGGCTCTCTGACTCCCATATAATAATAGTGGGAACTTTAACACCCCACTGTCAATATTAGACAGGTCAACAAGACAGAAAATTAACATGGATATTCAGGACTTGAACTCAGTTCTGGACCAAGCAGAGCTAATAGACATCTACAGAACTCTCCCACCCAAATCAACAGACTGTACATTCTTCTCAGCACCACATCACACTTGTTCTAAAATTGACCACATAGTTGGAAGTAAAACACTCCTCAGCAAATGCAAAAAATGGAAATCATAACAAACATTCTTGCAGACCACACTGCAATCAAATTAGAACTCAGGATCAAGAAACTCACTCAAAACCACACAACTACATGGAAACTGAACAACCTGCTCCTGAATGACTACTGGGTAAGTAAAGAAATTAAGGCAGAAATAAATAAGTTATTTGAAACCAATGAGAACAACATACCAGAATCTCTGGGACACAGCCAAAGCAGTGTTCAGAGGGAAATTTATAGCACTAAATGCCCACAGGAGAAAGTGAGAAAGATCTAAAATTGACACCCTAACATCACAATTAAAAGAACTAGAGAAGAAAGAGCAAACAAATTCAAAACCTAGCGGAAGACAAGAAATAACTAAGATCAGAGCAGAACTGAAGGAGACAGAGACACGAAAACCCCTTCAGAAAAGATCAATGAATCCAGGAGCTGGTATTTGAAAAGATTAACCAAATAGACAGACTGCTAGCCTGCTAATAAAGAAGAAAAGAGAGGAGAATCAAATAGACACATTAAAAAATGATAAAGGGGATATCACCACTGATTTCACAGAAATACAAACTACCATCAGAGAACACTATGAACACCTCTACACAAATAAACTAGATAATCTAGAGGAAATGGATAAATTCCTGGACACATACACCCCCTCCAAGACTAAACCAGGAAGAAGTCGAATCCCTGAATAGACCAATAACAAATTCTGAAATTGAAACAGTAATTAATCGTCTAACAACAAAAAAAAGCCCAGGACCAGACGGATTCACAGCCGAAATCTACCAGCGGTACAAAGAGGAGCTGGTATCATTACTTCTGAAACTATTCCAAACAATAGAAAAAGAGGGACTCCTCCCTAACTCATTTTGTGAGGGCAGCATCATCCTGATACCAAAACCTGGCAGACACACAACAAAAAAAATAATATTTCAGGCCAACATCCCTGATGAACATCAACACAAAAATCCTCAAGATAATACTGGCAGAACGAATCCCGCAGCACATCAAAAAGCTTATCCATCATGATCAAGTCAGCTTCATCCCTGGGATGCAAGGCTGGTTCAACATATGCAAATCAATAAACGTAATCCATCACATAAACCGAACCAATGACAAAAACCACATGATTATATCAATAGATGCAGAAAAGGCCTTCAATAAAATTCAACACCCTTTCATGCTAAAAACTCTCAATAAACTAGGTATTGATGGAACATATCTCAAAATAATCAGAGTTATTTATGACAAACCCACAGCCAGTATCATATTGAATGGGCAAAAGGTGGAAGCATTCCCTTTGAAAACCGGCACAAGACAGGGATAACATCTCTCACCACTCCTATTCAACATAGTATTGGAAGTTCTGGCAAAGGCAATGAGGCAAGAGAAAGAAACAAAGGTATTCAAATAGGAAGAGAGGAAGTCAAATTACCTGTTTGCGGATGACATGATTGTATATTTAGAAAACCCCATTGCCTCCGCCCCAAATCTCCTTAAGCTGATAAGCAACTTCAGCAAAGTCTCAGGATACAAAATCAATGGGCAAAAATCACAGGCTTTCCTATACATCTACTGTTATTTCTACTGAAGTTTTTTACATTTTCAAGCAGCTCACTTAAAAAGAATTAATTCTGGCAAGTAGCAGCTTTCTTTCACATGCAATTCTGAGCCTCAACAGAATCTAAAAATGCATTGCCATTACCAGAATCTGGGAATACATTAATTTTAAACTTCAGACTTCTTATGCCCTGTCATAGGCTATGTCAGCAAGTGATGAATTGGATCTGTATTTATTTTGTCCCCAAGCTTTCTAAGTGGATTCCATGAAGGTCTGTCCCAAGGTTTGAACTGAAATGTTGACATATGCTAAAACCTTCCCCTTTATTGGGAGCTACTCACCCACTATTCTGTTTCTAAGATCCACGCTGCTAATATGTATTGCTCCAGGTTATTAATCTTAATTGCAAAATGGTATTTTGTATGAATAAACTGTTTATTTATCCATGTTCTTTTGAAACATGTGTATTTTTAAATCTGATTAAGCTACCAGAAAAGTAGCTTATTTAGTGGTTTACCATCATCAGTTAAGTTGCCTTAAAAATAATATAAATGATTATTTTCTAGTATCAGCCTTTACAAATTTATGGAATATAAAATAGAATTACTGAGTTTATTTAAGAAGTCATTTGTGAAACGACCTTAAGGAGTCCAAACCCGAACACAATCAAGTATAGGTTGTAGGTTGCAACAAACAGTAAAATATAAGCAAATGAATTTGAGGTAACTGTGACAAGTAATTGCAAGAGGAGTAACACCATGATTTTTAAAACCATATATAAGTAATACTATTTAATCTATATAACAATGTAATATTATTGTCTTTGTTGAAAGATGAGAAAATTGAGGCAGAAGGAGTTTATGCACTTTTCCAATTTTAAAAAGTGAATTGTGGACTTTGGACTTAAACCTAGACACTCAGACTCCAGTCTGTATATCTAGAGGAAATATGTAGAAAATATATTCTAGATTACAAGATAATGGAATGTTGAAAGTGCTATCTCAGTAACAATTTAAAGGCAGAAATTCTAAACACATAAGGAAAGTTGTAGTAAATCTCATCAACTTATAAGGACAATAGAATACCTGCATCAAACTACACTTATAAAGATCAGCCCAATAACCCTGAAACATTTTTCCCTCCTCCCCGATTCAATCAATTTTATATTTTATATTAGGCCTCTATCAATATAATTATCTTGCTAGATAATGATAGTAAAACTGATGTTAGAACATAGATAATATGCAGATACAAAAGGCCACAGCAACTAGACAGTATTTCTATGCATTAAACTATAAGAACATAAAACATGTCCAAAATAAGAAAATGAAAATCAAATAACTGAGTGAGAATCATTCAAATAATCAAGTAACCTCTCTCTGAAATAAAGGATCATAATTCTGATTATGATCCTTTTTTAATTTTAATGAGTATCTACAAATGGGTTTAGATTATTGGCACTTATTGAAATCAGGAAGCATATTCTAAGTATATCTTCCCCTGAACTTTTAGTTCAAACATTTTCTTTTCTGTTGTGTTTTAATAAAACACATTATCACATTAAAGGGCACATTTTAAACACCTCACACAGACATACAAATAGGCTTTATGTTTCAATAACACTACATGCTATTTTCCTGAAAGGCTCATTTCCAATATCCCATTAAATAATTTAATATATAAATAGTATAACTAAAGCAGTTCTAGTGCACTGGTTTTTAGCACTGCTTAAATGGCTTGATTTCCAGATCAGTAAGTACACCTGCTAACTCTGTTCTCCTTAAGCCAAGCTATTCATCAAGGGAAGCAGCAACTTTTTCCTTAACTGTTTTTTCTTTCACCATAATTCTACTCGGTCCCCAGAATTTTCAAAGGAATGAAGGAGGTTCATAACATTCTGATATATTAGAATGCAGCTACGCAGGTAGAAGAGACTTGTTTCACTTCTATAAGCTTTAGAGGTTAAACTTTAAATGGCTCCTAGTATTAAGAGCCTAATATTTTTATTATCATAATGTGAAAAGATTAAACTAATTTGAGGAAAATATTAAGATAATGAAAAATTAACACCAAGTTGAACTACCGATTTTTACAAGTGAAGGGTTAAGCTTCCAACATTAAATTTTTATAACTGAGTCATACGGTTAAGTCAGTTTTATATCATTAAAATTTACAGAGAGTAATTCAAGTAGAAAATGTATAGATAAATGGATGAGCTGAAACTTGTTTTTAAAGGGCTGAGTTAAATTAATGTGTGTTAAATCATGTTTAATTAAGGGTAAAGGAAGACATGCTTTTTAGAGATATTTATTTATTGTGACATTTAAAGTCAAGATGGGCAGCACTAAAATATTCCTGCTACGTAAAATAGAAGATATGATGTGTTATTGGTACAAATTGACGTGACTATCAATACTTTAAAACACCTGGGAAAATTAACATTTACTTTAATTATAATTGTTTAAAATATGATTACTTACATTTTAGAAGCTTCATAGTGAGAGGTGACAGCATGCTGGCAGTCCTCACAGCCCTCGCTCGCTCTTGGCGCCTCCTCTGCCTGGGCTACCACTTTGGCGGCACTTGAGGAGCCCTTCAGCCCACGGCTGCACTGTGGGAGCCCCTTTCTGGGCTGGCCAAGGCCGGAGCCCACTCCCTCAGCTTGCAGGGAGGTGTGGAGGAAGAGGCACGAGCGGGAACCGGGGTTGCATGTGGTGCTTGCGGGCCAGCTGGAGTTCCAGGTGGGTGTGAGCTTGGTGGGCCCACACTCAGAGCAGCCAGCTGGCCCTGCCGGCCTCGGGCAGTGAGGGACTTAGTACCCGGGCCAGCGGCTGCAGAGGGTGTACTGGGTCCCCCAGCAGTGCCAGCCCACTGGCACTGCGCTCGATTTCTCGCCAGGCTTTAGCTGCCTTCCCGTGGGGCAGGCCTCGGGACTGCAGCCTGCCATGCCTGAGCCTTCCCCCACCTCTGTGGGTTCCTGTGCAGCCCGAGCCTCCCCGACGAGCGCCGCCCCCTGCTCCACGGCGCCCAGTCCCATCGACCACCCAAGGGCTGAGGAGTGCGAGCACACGGCACAGGACTGGCAGGCAGCTCCACCTGCAGCCGCGGTGAGGGATCCACTAGGTGAAGCCAGCTGGGCTCCTGAGTCTGGTGAGGACATGCAGAGTCTTTATATCTAGCTCACGGATTGTAAACACACCAATCAGCACCCTGTATTTAGCTCAAGGTCTGTGAGTGCACCAATCGACACTCTGTAGCTAGCTGCTCTGGTGGGGCCTTGGAGAACCTTTATGTCTAGCTCAAGGATTGTAAAGACACCAATAGGCACTCTGTATCTAGCTCAAGGATTGTAAACACAACAATCAGCACCCTGTGTTTAGCTCAAGGTTTGTGAGTGCACCAATCGATACTCTGTATCTAGCTGCTCTGGTGGGGCCTTAGAGAACCTGTGTGTCGAAATTCTGTATCTAACTAATCTGATGGGGACATGGAGAACCTTTGTATCTAGCTCAGGGATTGTAAACACACCAATCAGCGCCCTGTCAAAACAGGCCACTTGGCTCTACCAATCAGCAGGATGTGGGTGGGGCCAGATAAGAGAATAAAAGCAGGCTGCCCGAGCCAGCATTGGCAACCCGCTCGGGTCCCCTTCCACACTGTGGAAGCTTTGTTCTTTCGCTCTTTGCAATAAATCTTGCTACTGCTCACTCTTTGGGTCCACGCTGCTTTTATGAGCTGTAACACTCACTGCTAAGATCTGCAGCCTTCACTCCTGAACCCAGCGAGACCACGAGCCCACCAGGAGGAACGAACAACTCCAGACGCACTGCCTTAAGAGCTGTAACACTCACTGCGAAGGTCTGCAGCTTCACTCCTGAGCCAGCAAGACTACGAACCCACCAGAAGGAAGAAACTCCGGACACACCCGAACATCAGAAGGAACAAACTGCAGACGCGCCACCTTAAGAGCTGTAACACTCACCGCGAGGGTCCGCGGCTTCATTCTTGAAGTCAGTGAGACCAAGAACCCACCAATTCCGGACACAATAGTATACTTTTTAAAGAAGTCAAGTTATCTTAAACACATTCTTGGTGATTTGTATTACTAAATAGAAGAGTTTCATAGTATCTATTACTTATAATGGTATTTCAGGAGTGATAAAAACATACAATATCAAGATTTCATACAGTTGCACTAGGTTTTTAATAACTGCTATTTATTGAATTGTGATTATGTATCACTTTAATACATCGACCGTAATTACAGTAGAAACCCTGAAGGATGATACTGTTATCTTCCTTTTGCCAATAATGACACTGAAGCTGTGAATGAACGCAACTGGCTGATTTCAAACACAGGTATAGCTGACCTCATAGTTTGTGTTGTTTTACATATATGGTAATCATTAGATTAGGGGCTTCAGCAATAAATAAAGGCTCCCATTTATTTTCAGAATCTATGCATGGGCACCAAAACACAGAAGAGCTTTAACAATTCCATTTAAATTTGAATAGTGGGAGGAGCCAAAATATCTGTGGGCTGGCTTATGGCACCAGGTTAGAGGATGTATTAAATCCTGTATATAGTCATGCTAGAAAAAAAAATATGGCATAATTGAAACTATTGAACACTGTCTATCAAAAAGAAGGGATTCTATTTGAAAAATTCAGATTAAATCTCTTCCAAAAACAAAATGCCAGTCTAATCTTAATCTTATCACGTGTCTACCTTCTTTCAGTTTATACTATGCCTTGCTACCTGTACCTTAATGATATGGTAACAGCATCAGCACAAAAAAATCACCCAATGCATCTTATTTTTCTACTATTGTTTTTTGTACTCAGTCTTTCACAAATCTCTTCATCCCACTATATTTTTGTATTTGCTTCATGGTGATTGACAAATGTATATGTTTACACTTTTCAGTGATATTCCTATTGACATACATACCAGAATTAAAGTCTAACTTTCCCAAAGGAACACCATTATCTTCAACAGTTATTTCCAAAGAATGGAGTTGGTCTCTTCCTTGCTACCCAGTGTCTTCCTTAGCTTTTATAACACTACACTTGATTTTATCATTGTTCTTTCCTTCTCCTAACTTCACTATTATTATTTTTTTATTTTTGGAGACGGAGTATTGCTCTGTCACCCAGACTGGACCACAGTGGTGTGATCTTGGCTCACTGCAACCTCCACCTCCCGAGGTTCAAGTGATTCTCCTGCCTTAGCTTCATGAGTAGCTGGGATTACAGGCGCATGCCACTGCGCTTGGCTAATTTTTGTATTTTTAGTAGAGAAGGGGTTTCACCATGTTGGCCAGGCTGATCTCAAACTCCTGACCCTCAGGTGATCCACCCACCTCAACCTCCCAAAGTGCTGGGATTACAGGTGTGAGCCACCATGCCCAGGCTTATTCGTTTTATACCTCTTTAATATTAGTATCTATATGCTCCAAAAATAAGTTAATTATCTTTCTGCTTTAATATCCTAAATTATTAATTCTAACTGGTTTCCCAGTCAAAAAAAACATTTGTCTTATGATAATAACTAGTTTAAAATTGTAAAGTATTAATGTATTTTCCAAGTCCCAGTCTATTTCCAGCTTTATATATCAATACTGTCATTTATAAATCTCACTTTCCTTTCTATTGAAATAGTCATTTACAAAAAAGGCATTGTGTTTTTCATACATAAAACCATGTATGAAACATACACCATGTTTCAAAATCTGTTTGAGTGTATGAAACATACAAAATTTGTGTATGTTGAGTGTATGAAACATACAAAATTTGAGTGTATGAAACATACAAAATCTGTTTGAGTGTATGAAACACACACCGTGTTTCAAAATCTGAGTCACCACCTCTTCTATGATGTCTTGTTGACGTTAAATATAATATATTCTGCCTTTTTGGACTATTATAACAATAGTTTATAATATTTAATTATTATTCACAGTAATAATCACCTTGGATTATGGTGACATGTTTGTGTCTCAAACTCTAGAAATCATTTCAAACTTCTTGGAGGAATGATCTTGATGTATATACCTTTATACCTTTGTTAACACACATCTGTTTGTGTAGTGAGCATTGAGAAAATGTGTTTTGGGATAGATGAGCTACTAGAGTCCAAATAGAGTAATTTGAAGTGTGATATGGATTAAATGTGTTTATTTTGACAGCATGGAACAGTAAGTGTTCAAATATTATTTAATTATAAAATTGAAATGGGTTAAATTGACTACTGTAATAAGTTTGATGGAATTGATTTGTAATTTGTTATGTCCCCTACTTATCAGATTAACTGGACAGAAGATTAACATATACTGACATATGTATTTCCAGTGGAATGTGTCAATCTCTTGAAACTCAATTCACTATTGAACAAAAATGGAGAGAATCAAAAATTGAGATTGCTTTGCATTCTGAAATTATGTTTTCAAAATTTAGAAGCATCAATAATGATGCAAATCTTAGGATCTGATTATACAATGCCAAAAATTAGCAAAAAAAATTGAATGCTATGCTCAACTATTCATACCAATTATTTCTAGTAAATTAACTTTTTATTTCACCCTTATTAAATTGGTTGAGTTAATTGTGGCATTATAGTTATAACTTAAAGTTGTTAAAATCAAGCACTATATGAACTATGAAGAATCTTTTACTTAAAGAGGATTAACAAAAATATAAATTCTAATTGAAAAAGACATGAATTAAATGTGAAAATATAGACCAATTATACAGATGTTTGGAAATATTAACCTAGTTGATATATTATGAGCAAAATATGATTAATTTTTTTTTCTTTTCAAGCAAAGAAAAAAATCCCTGGCCAGATTGCAAAAAATGAATCATATTTTTACATATGGAATAGCATTTATAAAGATAAATTCTATTTTATGTGTTATTAAATTTTACTCTAAAAATACATTGTTTTCTCAAAGATGAAAAAAATCTAACTATCTATATAATTAAAATTAATTTTGCCTCTGACGTTTATTTATTTGTGACCATTATTTTATTGGCTCAAACACTGTGTTTATTATCAAAAACCATTGCCATCAAAAAGCAGAAATGATTATAAAAATAGCTAGAATATTCTCTGTATTCTACTTAGCAGAGTTATCTTTAAACCCATACTTTTAAGTAATGACTTCCAAACTTGGGACTTTAATTCAAAATTCAGAACTAGGAAAATTAAACATTTTGATATAACTCTGCAAATGTGTCAATATGGTTGGTCCATTAAAACTTTAATCATGCATGTAGAAACTAGTCTAAATTATTTGACAGAATTGAATGTATAATCAAAGTTATTGATCTATTAGCTTTATATTGACACAGCCAAAACACTAATTTTGGCCATTATACTATTTACAGCAGTTTCTATCAAAACATCCTGATTTCTTGAGTTTTGTCCTTGAAAGCAGCTGAAACTTCTTAGACTGCAAAAGCAAAATTACCTGGAGCAGAAGGTATTTTTAAACACATGTTTTCCCAAAGAAGGCAGCTGCTCACTGTATGAATTCTTTGAG
The DNA here is from genome assembly GCF_028885655.2 of Pongo abelii. Taxonomy (NCBI): domain Eukaryota; kingdom Metazoa; phylum Chordata; class Mammalia; order Primates; family Hominidae; genus Pongo; species Pongo abelii. The sequence continues at coordinate 53,934,760 of NC_071985.2, read as the reverse complement.
CACTGCTGCGCTCAGCAGTTAACTTTCTTTAGTTGAAGGTACCAGGGCAAGGAAGATAACCTCAACACATTGTTCTTCTATTACTTTTACTATGTTCTCAGTACTATTAAAAGGCTGATATTTGACAGCAAAGAAATTATTTTTTTAAAACAATCTTAGAAGAAAGGAAAGGTTTTTGTGTTTTTTAGATAAAAAATATTATTACCAAATCTTCAGTCACTTTAGTTATTCTTTTTTTTTTCTTTTTCTTTTTGAGACGAAGTCTTGCTCTTGTTGCCCAGGCTGGAGTGCAGTGGTGCAATCTCGGATCACTGCAACCTCTGCCTTCCAGGGTTCAAGCGACTCTCCTGCCTCAGCCTCCTGAGGCCTTCCTGGGTTCAAGCGACTCTCCTGCCTCAGCCTCCTGAGTAGCTGGGATTACAGGTGCCCGCCAGCACTCCCGGCTAATTTTTTTTTTTTTTGTATTTTTAGTAGAGACGGGTTTTCACCATATTGGCCAGGCTGGTCTAACTCCTGACCTCATGATCTGCCTGCCTCAGCCTCCCAAAGTGCTGGGATTACAGGCGTGAGCCACCACACTGGCCAAGTTATAATTTTCTAAAGAGTAGCAAAGAAAGTCTATCTTGTATCCACAGAGAAAAGAAACTTCTGCCTAGAGTATTCCTTTTCCTTTAGTTGTTTTATCACTTGTTTTTTAAATACTAACTTTATTTTCATTTTATCCAACAGTGCACTGATATTGCAATACTGAATATTATTTAAGTCAAAATTAAGATAAGTGTATTTTTATCATATGCTTTGCTTTTGCATATAAGGATGTGTAAATACATTGATTACTTGTTTATAGACAATGTTAGTAAGTACTGACACTTTTCTTATATATGCAAATCTGTGGCCAAGTATGATAATTATACTAGGCTAAAATTACTCTTGTATAAAATTTATCTATGTATTGGCCAAATGTGCTTCATAATTGGCAGCATTTGAGACCTGTATTGATAGATATTTGTAATTAGAATGATAATCATTTGGAGTTGCAATCAAGAAGGCCCTGTATTAGGTTGGGTGGGAGAGCAGAATTTTTGGATAAGAAGAGAAAAGCAAATAAATTCCAAATTGGAGTGCCAGAGAATCTAGCAGTTAATTAAACTAAGATTGCTCTCCTATCATCTGGCCAAATAAGAAAATAATTACATTTATTTTCTTTATGTCTAACATCAAGTCATCAACTGCATAGTGCTTTTCTGCCAGCCAAGCCAAGAGGTATGTGTGAGGGTTCACTGTTGAACACAAGCTACCCCTAAAACCTGAGTCTACCCGGGTGCTTTCCTGGAAGATTGATAATGGCTTGCTAGTGGCAGGTAGCTAGCTAGAGTAACTCATTCTTCAATTATATCTTTCTCCTGATACGATCTCAAACTCCAGTCTTAGCATTTGCTTCCCGATTCTTTTTGAAAAGTATCTAACTGACATACATACAGCATTCTTTTCAGTTGGCTGTGGCTTTGAAATGCTCCCACAAAATGCTTATGCCCTAATCCCGGAGCCTATGAATATGTTACCTTAAACGGCGAAAGAGATTTGCATATATCATTAAAGAAACTTGAGATTGAGATATCACAGGTCCTTACAAGAGGAAGGAAGAAGGTCAGAGTCCATGAGATGTGGAGATGGAATAAGATGCTGAAGTGATATACACTGAAAATGAAGGAGGATGGGGCCACAACCAAACATTGCAGTGTCCTCCAGAAGCTAGAAAAGGCAAAAAATTCTCCCTTACAGCCACCAGAGGAAATGCAGTTTCGTAGAGTCTGATTTTAGCACAGTGAGACTATTTCAAATTTCTAACCTCCGGAACTGCAAGTTCATACATTTGTGTTGTCTGAAGAAATTTGGGGGCAATCTATTAAAAGAGCAACTGAAAACTAATGTGCCCACTAGAAAATTTTATATAGAAACTAGAAACTGTAAAAAATTTATGGAAAGAATTCCTTGGTAATATTGTTTAGGATGTTAAACTCAGGAAAGAATTAAGTTTCTTGGCTACTAATTTTTTCATATAAGCATTTACTTATTTATTCCAGTATGTGCATATTTATTCCAGTAGCACCTTTATTTGCTGCTGAATCTATGAATTCTCATGATTTTTTTTCACTTGTATCAACAATTGTGTCCTGTATAGTATTTGGTATTGGGAACATGTTACCACTCCTTAACTGATCTTAACCAGAAATTGACATAAACCATGGTGCTCATTTACTTTTAAGTCTACATTTTTGAATGACACAGCAAACAACTCTTGTTATACAATATATGACAATATATGAACATTTTGAGATTTATTTTCATAGACAATTATCTGTAGCTTTACTCCAATATATAGGCATAGCATGTAGTTTATATAAAGTATAAATGTTAGGTGTCCTGTGTCATTTAGGACTAAAGCACTTTAATTTGTGCTTTCAAATGAGCTTTTTCCCAATCTAAGCAGTGAGCAAATTGTCCTCTCATATAATGTGACATAAAAAGTGGAAACAAAACAATAATCTCCTAGAAACACATGCAAATAGACATTGCACAAAAATCCCATAACACTAATGACTTCTAATCATAGGCAAAAAGATCTAAAGACCAAATTTATACACTTTTTGTCTTTAAGTTTTTACAATCATTGCTTTAAATTAAAATGAAAACTTTCAGATAAAATGAAAACTTTCAGATTTCATAATGTTGTGTTATAGTCTCCCTAATTTTTATTATGAAATCCTTTGAAGCTATTTTATTTTGTTACCAATAATTCATTAGTTTGATTTTGAGCACAATGCTCTTTTCAATATCCAAGAACCATTGGGAAAATGTTATATTATCTATAATTTAACCAAATAACTTTATGTCTAATTTAATAAATAAAGCCACTTGTTCTGTTTTCAAATCCAGTTATTCCATTTTCAAGCTGATATAAGTTAGAACAATGAATATATAATTAAAAATTGGTACCAAGAGATCTCAGAACTAGTGATTATAAATCAAATAGGAAAGGTAATTTTATTAGTATCCTATTGGTGAATTAGCTTCCAAATTATCCCGAACTTAGTGGCTTAAAACAACAGAAATTCATCATCTTACAGTTCTGTAGGTTAGATGTGTGACATAGGTCTAACTAGGCTAAAATAAAGGTGTGTGTTCTGGAGGTCCTAGCAAAGAATCTGTCCTTGCCTTTTCCTGCTCCTAGAGGCTGTCCCCATTCCTTGGCTTGTGGCCCCCTTGGTCCACATCCAAATCCAGCAACAGTTCACCTCTCTGATTATTCTTCCGTACTGACATCTTCTGACTGTAGCCAGGAATGATTCTTCAATTTTAAGGACCCATGTCCTTTTATACCAATAAAGTGGTATATAATTAGGTTGGGCCATACTGGATAATCCAGGATCATCCCCTCATTAAGTTCCTTTACTTAGTCACATCAACAAAATCCCTTTTGCCATGGACTGTAACAGATTCACAGGTTCTGGGGATTATAGGATGTGGATATCCTTGAGAGTCACTATTCTTCCTACCACAGTAATCTTCTACAGCATTTTTTAAAAAATCAGTGATTTGAGGAACTTGAGAGAGAAAGCTAAGAGGCAAAAGAAGCAAGTTTGACTGTTGACAAAATGAATGACTTTGGCAGAATATCAGCTATTCGTATAGAGATAATTATAAATTCCTGCATTAAAAACAAACAAACAAACTTGAGAGAGAAAGCTAAGAGGCAAAAGAAGCAAGTTTGACTGTTGACAAAATGAATGACTTTGGCAGAATATCAGCTATTCATATAGAGATAATTATAAATTCCTGCATTAAAAACAAACAAACAAACAAACAACTAAACCAACCAGTAAAATGTGAAGACAAACAAGAGATTTGCAAGAAATACATACCTAGAAGAGTGAAGGCTTTTAGGCTAAAACTAACATGAAGCAATATAATCATACAATGTATCTGTTCAAAAAGCTGAGACACCATTTTAGGCAGGCTTTACACATGTACAATTTTCAGAATGTGGAGTCTGGCGATTTAACAAATTTCTGAGATGACCAGATAAGAATAGAAGGCAATAATAAATTAGAATGTATCAAAAAGAGGGTGATTAGAATGACAAGTAGAATGAACGTATGCTGGATGCAAAAGAGTTAAAACAACTAGAGATGGTAAAATAGGAAATGAGAATATTGATAAAAATACAGTGATTATCATCATACTCTAGAAATACTGTAAAAGAAACTAGTATTTAGCGAGAGGCTATTCTGTTGCCACTGCAGTATCTTTATCTGATTGTTGCAAACTTATTCCATCTTTATATTTGTATAAAAGGCTTTAAAAATATTCTTGAAATAAAGTAGCAGCATACTTAAACTCCCAGCCATGAACTATAAATGATGATTTTTTATGAAAAAGTAGTCTGGACAATAATAATTTAGAGGAAACTAATATACCCAACACTCTTGAATTACATATCTCTAAAATTCATTATAATTCTCATTTATAATAAATCGGTATGTAAAGCTAATGGATTTTTCAAAGAATATCTTTACTATATTAACATTGTTGCTTTCAGTGACTTTCCATTTATTATAATTACTAGGGTTTACAGATTACTAAATTAAAAATAGGAACTTCAATAAAATTTGAATTTAAAATAAACAAAGAAAAAGTTTTTAGTATAATTGCGCCCCATGCAGTATTTGTCGTTTATCTGAAATTCAAATTAAACTGTACCACTTGCATTTATCAGACAAGTCTAATTAATTTTAAAAATACAACATAGAAAAAGAGCAGCCATTTACTGCTGCAAGAAAGGCTATTCTAAACCTTCAAGATTTATTTTATTTATTGAAAAATAAAACTTTATGAATCAAGTAAAGTTGATGATTATTCACTTTATATTAGTCTCTGCTTTCAGTTTCTAAGTATGTTTCAAACTTATTTTTCACTTTATTATATTGTTGTAGATGGCTTTGATATATTGCTACTTATTATTATCATTTGTTAAAAGGAAATTAAGTAGCTCTGCAAGATCTAAAAAAATAAATTTATCTCCATGCAAAAGTTGATCCAAAAAATCAAATTAATCTGAAAGAGAAAGAAAAACTATAAGAAACTAAAATAGTTCTATTTATAGGCTTAAATGTATAATGATGCTGCATCCGAAGTTCCCTAACTTGGGATCCAACATTTATGCCCATTACAAGGGCCTGGGATTATATCTATATTATAAAAGTGGCTGCTATTTTGGGATATTAACTAAGTTTCATTAATAACTGTATTCAAGGAAGGAAGAATTATGACAACACAGGATAATGATTTAGAGTTCAGAGGGATAATATAATCTTATTTTGTTAAAAGAACAAGAGGAAAAGAAAACCTGACATAATACAAATGTATTAAATCATTTTGATGATATGCATGTAAATCTACATAGTGTAAAATGACATAGAAAACTTGTTCTGCTGATGTGAAGTAGACAGTTAAGACCTTTGACATATGGGAAAGGGAAATGGTTTTCAGAAATGGTAGGCACAAAGTTGGTAAAAGAAATGTGGTGAATAATAGAGCCCCAACATAAGGATAATTGTTTAGAGATTTTGGAGGGGTATGGGACACACTCTGAAAATGTGCTTTTAAATCTTTTGACAATAAAGCGCTAATGGAGAAATTTATGAATAAAGCAAGAGGGCAGCCACAAAGCCATGATAAAATATGGCTTTCTTGCAATTTGAATTTAAATACGGTACCTTAACATGTCCTACCCTAGGTTGCCTTCTTTATTCATGCTTATCTGTTTAGATCTTCCAGGCTTCCAGTATTTTTTATGTGCCTCTATTATAATTAGCTACATAGATGAGTTTTAATGCTACTTGTCTCTCATTGGCTTTTATGCTATTGCTATCTTATTCTTTTGACTATTCTTAAAAAATAAGCCTAATATATAATTGGTAGTATCTATTATCCAAATGAGTTTCTGCAGTCTTTAAACAAGTGACTATTAATAATTGTGCTAAAATATAGTTGGAACTCTCATTGAAATTAATAGCTGAGGCAAGATAAACTTCAAAACAACAGAAGATGAAAGATGATGAATTTTACTTAACAATGTACACACTTAAAAATATTGATGTTAATGAAAATGTTATCCATGAAATAACTGTTATTTTTAACACCTGTTAATTTTTAAATAATACTAATACAATAAGATAGATGTCATAACAACAAAAGTGACTGATAATCACCCAATGAGCAAAGTTCAGAATCTATTTTAGAATTTATAGGGACACAAGCTGGTCATTTGCAGTAAAAATTGCTGTGATTTAGTTTCAAATCTGTGACCTTTGCTAAGCCTCTGGGTTCATTTGCAATAGTAGTACCTAGTAATGTCGAGATCAATATAGGCCATCCATTCTATTTAATACATGCTACCTCATTTAATACTGTACAGAACTATAAATAAATGTTAATTATTTCCATTTTAGAGATAAGAAACTGAAGGTTAACTAAACTTTTCAATGTTATACAGTGAATAAATGATAAAGCTGTATTTCAGACCCAAGTTGTCTTGGTTTTGGACCAAATAATTTCTGATAGACACCATAATTATTTCCATTATAGAGATGAGAAACTGAAGGTTAACTAACATTTTCAATGTTATACAGTGAATAAATGATAAAGCTGTATTTCAGACCCAGGTTTTCTTGGTTTGGGACTAATAATTTCTGATAGACACTAAATGTCTGAGAATCTGTTTTGTGAATTTATTGCATTATTATAAATTCAAGTGCAGGAAAGCTGCACTTAGTAATACTTCAGGTGTAGCAACTCCCAAATATTTGCAGGTAGCATCATATCTGGGGAGTCACACAGGCACCTGCTTGGCCATTTGGTGGTTTAAAATCAATATATTCAGCAACTATGTCATTACTAGTCTTTTGGAAATAAGTATAATTTTTGACAGTGACAAATACTGACTTCGTGATACCCAGAATTATGACTTCCTGTCTGTCCAGTTCAAGGACAATATAATAAAACAAATAATAAATTTTTAAAACTAAAAGCAATGCATTTTCATCATTTGCATATATAATGTAATTTCAGAAAAGTTGCTTAAAGATGAGAGAGATAGAAAATAGAAGACAAAGAAAGAGAAGAAAGTCATCAGGGGAAAAAAAGACAAGAGAGCAAGAATTTAAAATTGAAATGTGGTAATTCTACTTATTGATCAACCTACTGGCTATGGATCTTGGGGAAAGACTGCCATGTCTGCCAGCAGCCCCAGTTCTTGAGCACTTCTCTTCAGCACTTGAGAGAATATAGCCTCCTGGAGTGTGAGTTTTATTTTTAAAGTTTGTGTGTGTGTGTGTGTGTGTGTGTGTGTGTGTGTGTGTTTGTGTGTGCATATGTACACATATATTTTCCAAGATGGTTTTAACTATCTTATCTGGTGCTTATATGAAACAGAAAATTAAAAAAAAAAATTTCAAAATTGAAGAGAAATACATGATCAAATTTGCTGAGAAATCACATGTCAGATTACAATGTGATATCTAACTATGATCATATACATGTTGAGGAAAAAAAAGAAATTAAATTTGAAGGGACTTATAATTTTGCCTGAAAGGTTTCACCCAAAGATTGTTTCTAAATGATTGCTATTTTAAAAAAACGCTTTTGGAAAGAACATCAAAATTCTCTTTCCTTATTTATTATACTCTTTAGAAATTAATTACTAAATATATATTTTTTTTCTTCAGGCAAAAAGCTACTTGCCCAAGTTCAATTTACAAACCACAAACTTCATAAAGATAAACAACCAAAAAGGCATACTTTTTTAAAAAAAGGACAATTTTTGGAGATCGGATGAATTTTAAATTTTTTAAAATTATATGATACACAATAAAACAAAACCTTAATTAAACTCACCCGCTCTGCAGAAAATTTGTGTCTCATACATGTTAAAATTTGTGAAGGATATAAAAAGTCATTCCCTACTTCAAAGCTAACAAGTTATCCTGCTACAGCTTTATGGAAAACACAAGATTCCTGAGTCAGAAACAAAGGAGTCTCTCACTCACGAATCAGATGGTAGCATTCACATCAGTTCTTTTTGCCTCCCCTACCCCAGTACCACAGGGATGATGGCAAGACGGGCCCAGATCCATGTGCACACTCAATAGGTTTGTCTTACATCTGAGGATGCCTAAGGTTAGGAATCTTCAGTCACAGCTGGGTGATGCTAGAAAGTTGCCCAACTATGCCCCCAGAGGAAATATTACCTTAATTATTCTGTTCAAGTAATAATTCTGAACCTTGGCTTGGAGGGATACACTGTTTCTGTATTTCTAGGCTGTTTTTATTTAACATCCTTGAAAAGATGGTCCAAAACAGAATTGAATTCAAAATTTGCAGAAATTTGAAAATTATGGAGAATTATCTCCTAACAATATGCACATATCAGAATATTTGGGGGAAAATAGAGTTTTTTAATTAAAAAGTCATTCTCTACAGGTTAACTATCATAGTGAACTCATCATATTATCTTTATCACTGTGTGGCAGGAAAGAACAAAATCAATATGATGGATGATTTTTCAATCTAATTTTGGTTATATGTGATTTTCCCTTTACATACTGAGTTTAAACTTAAAATATTTTTCCACTTCCTTCATATTTAATTTCCAAAACTCCTCTGAGAGTTGTGGTTGTTGTCACTATTGTTGTTGCTGTCCTTGTGTTATTATTTTTACCTTCCTACATATAAGACAAATGAGGTTCATAGAGGTTAAGTAAATTTGCCTTAGGCCATACAGCTAAAAGCTTTTTTTTTAATGTACAATGCTGCTTTACAAAAATAATTACCAAAACATGACAGTTCCTCAGTTTACCATAGATATGAAGATTTTAAGAATAGATCATATTGATTTTGAATTCAGCTGGAAATTAGCTGAATAGTACAGGCTTCTTCTTGGAGGAGAGCTCACAAAGTGCAGTGGAAAAAATAACTTCTTACAAGATAGCACCCACGCTAAAATAATTTTATCTCCACTATTTATCATCACTACAATCAAGGTAACAACTTAAGTTTCCTTTCCATATGTCTGTAAAGTGGTGGTAACTTTAGTTGACATAGAGGTTTATCTGCAGATTAGATTAGATACCACATGTAAAATTTACAGCATATAATTGGTGTTCATTAAATTGTAGTAATCATTTTGATAATTTTCTCATTCTGAAAAAATTGTCAATATGTTTCATTGTTTCCTTCTTTTGTAAAGCTGCTAGACATAATAAGCCTGAGTTGTTTTTGTAAATTAAAAGACAGAATAGAAAACGTATTTCCAGATAGAATAAAGAAATGCTCCATTAGTTTTTTATAGCATCATAAATCAGTGTTTTAAAATTAAGTAATTCAAGAGACCTTTTAGCTATTAAGATGTTGGTTCATGTTCTAGTTCAAACACATGACTTTAGTTCAGCAAAATATTACAATATGTTAGCGATTTGGGTATTTTCTGTGACATGCTAACTCAACTATATCAAATGGTAATTTTATGCTCACCTTAGAACTGTTTGCAAAAAATAAGATGGTGTGTAATTCTCTAGAAATTCATTTCTGAATGTGTCTTAAAATTATACTTACTCTATTTTCTACAAGAAACTATTTTTCAAATATGCGTGAATTTTCCTCTTAATTCTTAAGTTTCATATTTTATATTTTTATAGGTATTTTGTAAAATGTGAGTGGCATTTTGATTAAATCAGTAGCAAGTGAATTTTATGCAAATATTACTAATATCTTTTGAATTGGAAAAGGTGACTATATTTTTAATTGTATCATTCAAATAGACTTTTAATCATATTCTTAAATTAATATGATGTGTCACTATACATGTTACACAAAATTTATCTGATATGTCAATAGCACAGATAATCACATATAAATTGCTCTTTTTTTCTCTACACAGTAATAGAAGTACTCATAGCATTAGCAGACCAATTACAGTGCAAAAGTCAAATCTAGCCCACCGTCTATTTTGACAAATAAAGTGGGTTTTTTCTGTTTGTTTGTTTGAGACAGAGTCTCGATCTGTCACCCAGGCTGGAGTACAGTGGCGCGATCTGGGCTCACTGCAAGCTCCGCCTCCTGGGTTCACGCCATTCTCCTGCCTCAGCCTCCCAAGTAGCTGGGACTACAGGCGCCCAACACCACGCCTAGTAGAGACGGGGTTTCACCGTGTTAGCCAGGATGGTCTCGATCTCCTGACCTCGTGATCCGCCCGCCTCGGCCTCCCAAAGTGCTGGGATTACAGGCATCAGCCACCGTGCCCGGCCGACAAATAAAGTTTTACTGGAAAGCAGCCAAACTGATTCATTTATATATTGTCAATATCTGCTTTCAGCGGGGTGCGGTGGCTCATGCCTGTAATCCTAGCACTTTGGAAGACTGAGGCGTGAGGATCACTGGAGGTCAGGAGTTTGAGACCAGCCTGGCCAACATGGCAAAACCCCATCTCAGCTAAAGATACAAAATTAGCCAGGCATGGTGGCGCACACCTGTAACCCCAGCTACTTGGGAGATGAGGCAGGAGAATCGCTTGAACCTGGGAGGGGGAGGTTGCAGTGAGCCAACATCGTACCACTGCACTCCAGCCTGGGTGACAAGAGTAAGACCTTGTCTCAAAAAAAAAAGGCAACAATATATGTTTTCTCACAATGACAAAGAGAAGTAGTTATGATAAAGATAATATTGCCCTCAAAGCCTAGACTATTTACTTTCTGATGTTTATCATTTTAAAAATGTGCTGGTCTCTGCATAACACAATTATATTTGTATTATTTGAAAAATGTAAAAGTAGTTTATCTTGTAGGCAAATGATATTCAAGTATATAGGCCAAAGCATCCATGATTCTTATCCATTCTTAATATCTCACCCACCATCACTCTCCCTTCCACAGAGAGTAACCCTTTTATTAGTGTTTATCCATTTAGACTACTTTATTTTAATTATCTAAAGGGAATTTTCATATTTTAAAAATAGCTTAAATTCTACAGAAAAAAGGCAAAATACGCCCATCAATTAAATCTAATGTTCCAGCTTTCAATAACACTTAATCTACACTTGTCCTATCCTTTCCTGAATCCCATAAATAGTCACCATTATTAGTTTGATATGAGTTCTTTCAGGCTATTTTGAATATATTGATATGATTTTTACTTGTAGAAATATGTAATTGTGTGGTATGTGTGTGTAGTGTTTGTATCAATTCATTACATATTATGTACTTTTCTGAAACTGCCGTTTTTCACTTAACAACTTGCCTTGACCATTTGTGGATACTGGCATGTTTATGCATTTGACATTTTGTTTAACTTTTTCATTAACTGCCTGGATCATAATTTTTTAAGATTATTCTACTGAAAACACTTAAACTCTTACTAATTTCTTAGTAAGGTACATAAGTCTTACTTCCTGGTTGAGGAATAAGTTGCTTGTTTTAAATTGAATTTTCTTGAATGATTGCTAAATTGGTCATTCTTTATTGGTAATTGTAGCAGTACTGTATATTGCATATTTGCACAGTTTGATATATTTTCCACTTCACTGAATTTTTTATTCTTTTTCTTATTTAAGGTTAGAAAACCACATACACACAAAAACATTCTATTCAAAATGTCAAACAATTAACCAAAAGTACTAAACATGCAAGGAAGCAGGAAAAGGTAAACCACATTTAAGAGAAAAATGAAGCTAATGAAAATGATTTAAACATGATTACTATAAATATGCTTAATATTTATAATGAAATCATGAATATCTGAAGAGAAGCAAAAACTATAAAACCAAAACAAAACCACTAGATATAAAAATACAAAATCTGAAATGAAATATTCATTATTTTTGGTTAATAACAAATTAGGCACTACAGAAAAAAATATGAAGCAAATTGAAGCCATAACAATGAAACTAAAATTAAACCTGGAGAAAGAAATGTTAAAAATTAAATAAAGCTTCAATGAGCATCAGGAAAATATTAACTGGTTTAGAATATATATATATATATATATATATATATATATATATATATATATATATGTGGGCTCCAGAATAAGAGAAAAATAATAGTAAAATGTTTGAAAAAATAATGGCTGAATACATTTAAAATTTGTTGAAAAGTGTAAATGTTTGTCAAGGAGTTCAAGGAGGGGGGCTGAAAAGGGAAATATATTCTTGTATACAGCTAGCATCATACATTAGAGTGAGAATGAAATGCATTTTTCCTAAGACTAGAAATAAGGCAAGAATATTCACTTTCAATATTTTTATGCGACATTTTACTGATCATCTTCAAGCCAGTGGAATAAAACAATAAAAAGAAAGAAATGGCTTATTATGTTAGAACAAAAGACATAAGACACTATTTTGCAACATATCATGTTCATTAAAAATTCTAAAACAGGAGCCTGCAGACTTGTTATAAAGGAAAAGTTATTAAATATTTTAAGCTTGCAGCATATACAGTCTAGTTAGCAGCTATTCAACTCTGAAACTGTGGTTCAAAAGCAGCCATAGACAAAATGTAAACAAATGACTGTGCCTGTGTTTCAGCAAAACTTTGCTTACAAAATCAGGCAAGGGGAGACACCAGAAGTAGAGTTATCAGAAATTCTGGGCCCATCTGCCCCAGAAACACCAAAAAACATGAGAAAATGGTCAGAACCAACCTTATTGTGTCTCTGGAGGCTATTTATGCTCTCTCTGACACCTGCAGAAAAATTCTTACCAGACTGTTCCAAGCTTCTGGTGACTTCCTGGCAATCTTTGGCATTTTATTGTGTGTGGATGGATAATTCCATTCCTCTGTCTTGACATGGCGTTCTCCCTGTGACTCTTCACATGGCCTCCTCTGTTCATGCCTGTGTCTGTATCCAAATGTCCCCTTCTGTAAGAAAACACCAGTTAGATTGGATGAAGTTCTAACCTGACAGCTTCATTTTAAACTGCTTACATCTACAAAGACCATATTTTCAAATGAGGTCACATTCTGAGGTAATGCAGATTAGGAATTCAACATATGTATTTTGGGAAGGGGTGTAAAATTTGACCCATAATATATTGCAATAAATTAAATAATCTAGATGAACATATTTTTAGAAATAAACTACCAAAATTAACTCAATAAATAGAAAATATGATAAGACTCAAGGTAAAGAAAATGAATCAGTAATCAAAAACATCAAAAAACATCCCAAAAAACAAAATTCCAGAACCACATAGTTTCACTAATGAATTCGATCAAGCATTTTAAAAATAATTAACACTAATCTTTCCCAATTTATTTGCCCCCAAAATATTAGTAGAAAATTAACTTATTCCACAAGGCTAGCATTATATGGTACCAAAAATAGATAAATGCATTATAATTAAAGAAAACTACATATCAATATCCCTTATGAATATAAGTGAAATAATTATCAACAAAGTACTAGCAAACTGTATTTTTTTTTACTATTTTTTGACTGTTTGTAAAAAATCACATAGTACTTTTGTAAACAGCATATTAAAAATGTTTTATTTAATGACCAAATGGAATTTATATCAGGGAAGCAAATGTGGTTCACAATAAGAAAACCAATTAATATAATAAACCACATTAATAGAACCAAAGGGAAAAAAAACAATGATCATTTCAACTGATGCAGGAAACATAATATAATAAATTTAATATTTTGTCACAATAAAAACATTCAGATAACTAGGAATAGAAGGAAACTCCCTGAACCTAAAAAGGGTAGGTATGCAAAACTCTTAGCTAACATCATGTTCAGTGCTAAAACTCTGAAAGCTTTGCCTCTGACATTAGGAACAAGACAAGGATGGTTGCTTTTGCTACGCTATTAATATTTACCATTGTAGTAGAAATTCTAGTCAGAGCAATTACCCAGTTAAAAAAAAAAACCTATCCAAAGTGAAAAGAAAATAATAAAAGTGTCTATTTGCAGATGACATGATTCCATATATAGATTATTCCAAGGTATACACACACACGCATACACAAACACACACACACACACACATCCCAAAACTGCTAGTGCTATAAGCAAATTCATCAAAGTTGTAGGACAGAAAATGAACCCAAACAAATTAGTCATGTTTCTATATACTAGCAATAAACAATTAGAAAAGGAAATTAAGTGAACAATTCCTTTCCCAATAACACTAAAAGGAACCCAGAAATATCTAGGAATACATTTAGCAAAGAAAGGTAAAGACTTGTTTACTGAAAAAATATAACTGAAAGAAATAAAAGAACACCTAAATAAATGGAAAACATTCCATGTTCATGGCAGTAATATTGTTAAATTGACAATACTACCCAAAGTGATCTACAGATTCAATACAATACTTATAAAATTAATTGAATCCTCATTTTGATGGCCTTTTCTTTTGGCAGAAATGGAAAAGCCAATCCCCAAATTCATATGGAGTTGCAAGGGATTCAAAATAACCAAAACAATCTTAAAAAAGGTCCATGTTCTGGATTTCTAAACTTACCACAAAGCTACAGTTAGTTACCAAGACTCTGTGGGACTGGCATAAGCATAGACAAATAGATCAATCAAACAGAATTGAGTCCAGAAATAAACACATACATTCATGGTCAATTCATTTGCAATAAGAGTGCCAAGATCATTGAGTGGGGCAAGAATAATTTCTTCAAGATACTGTCCTGGAATAATTGGTCATCCACATGCAAAGAAGGAAATTAGACTCCTACCTCACATCATATACAAAATTAACTCAAAGTAGAAAAACAACCCCAAATATGAGTTAAACAATTAAACTCTAAGAAAAAAATAGAAGTAAATCTTTATGATCTTGGATTTGGCAGTGCGTTCTTAGGTATGACAGCAAAAACATGAACAAAAAAATGGACAAATTAGATTTCATCAAAAGTAAAAACTTTTGTACATGAAGGGACATTAACAAAAAGTAAGACAAACTATAAAATGGGAGAACATATACGCAAAGCATATACCTAATACAGGTCTTATATTCAGAATATATAAAGAACTCCTACAACACAACTTAAAAACAAAGGACCTAGTTTCAAAGTGGGCAAAATGCTTTACTGGAAATTTCTCCAAATAAGATATGCCAAAAAGCACATAAAAAGATGAAAAACATAAGTCATTGGGAAATCTAGTTCAAAACCATAAGGAGACACTCTCTCACTTGCTATTCCTTGTCTTTTTCTATTATAGGATTCAAAAAACGGATATACGATATAGAATATAATGTTTTTCATAAGAAATTGAGTTTTAGGTTTTGATTCTGTATGCATTTTTTATTTTTTTTATTTTCCTAGTATTACCTATCTGTTCACTCATGATATGTTTTTAGGATAGCTGTGTTTTTTGCATTTATTTTTAATTGACACATAATGATTGTACATATTCATGGGATACAGTAAAATGTTTCAATGCATGTATACAATGTGCTGATCAAATCAGGGTAATTAGCATATCTATCATTTAAGACATTTCCCATTATTTTGGGTAGGGAACATCCAAAATTTACTCTTCTAGTGATTTTGAAAATATACAATAAATGGTTGTTAATTGTAGTCAACCTACAGTGCTACAGACCACCAGAATGTCTTCCTTCTATCTAGCTGTAATTTTATATTCATTAACCAACCTATGGCTATCCTCTGCATACTTTCCAGTTTCTAGCAACCAGTATTCTACCTTCTACTTCTATGATATCTTTTTTTCACTTCATATACTTTTTATTTTTTTGCAAACTTTTTGACTCTTTTGTAATAATATTTAGCTTAAAACACAAACATTCTAAAGCTGTACAAAACATTTTCTTATATCTTTATTCTATAAGCTTTTTTCTATGTAAAATTTCTTTTTATTTTTTAGTATGTAAACTTATTGTTAAAAATGAAAACACAAACACACACACATTAGCCCAGTCCTACACAGGGTTAGGACAATCAATACCTCTTTCTTCCACCTCCACACCCTGTCCCACTGGAAGGTCTTCAGGGACAATAACATGCATGGAGCTGTCATCTCCTAGGAAAACAAGGCTTTCTTCTGGAATGCATCCTGAGGGACATGCCTGAATCTGTTTTATATTAACTTAAAAAAATATGACAAATGAGTACATTAAAATAAGAACACTTTTACATTGTTGGTGGGAGTGTAAACCAGTTCAACCATTGTGGAAGACAGTGTGGCAATTCCTCAAGGATCTAGACCCATTTGACCCATTGATCCCATTACTGGGTATATACCCAAAGGATTATAAATCATGCTATGATATTATTTTTTTTTTGCTTCCACGTATGAGGACACTTTCTATTCCTGCCTTCTTTTACTTATCCTCCAAACTCATCCACTCTGCATAAATAACAGATTTTCATTATTTTATGTAGCTAAATAGTATTCCATTGTGTATATATAAACATTTTCCTTATCCTTTCAACTGTTGATGGGCATTTAGGTTGATTTCATGTCTTGGCTATTGTGAATAGAGCTGCAGTAAACATGAGAGTGCAATTATTTCTTCAACATACCGACTTTATTATGAATACATACTGAATAGTGGAATCGCCTAATCATATTGTAGTTCTATTTATAGCTTTTTTTGTGAAGCCTTCATACAATGTTTAGTAACAGTTTTTTCAGTACCATTTATTGAAGAGAATGCCCTTTCTCTAATGTATGTTCTTAGTGCCTTTATCAAAAATTAGTGGCTATAAATTTGTGAATTTATTTCTGGGTTTTCTATTCTGTTTCGTTGGTCTATGTTTTGGTTTATGCCAGTTCCATGCATTTTTAGTTACGATAGCTTTCTAGTATGATTTGAAGCCAGGAAGTATGATGCTTACAGCTTTATTCTTTTTGCTGAAATATTGCTTTCCTATTTAAAGTCTTTGGTCTCCATATGAATTTTATAGTTTTTAAGCATTTCTATGAATTGGCATTTTCATAGGTATTGCATTGAATCTTTAGATCTCTTTTGGTAGTATGGTCATTTTCACAATATTAATTCTTCCCATCCATCAACATGGGATGTATTTCCATTTTCTTGTGTATCCTCTTAATTTCTTTCATCAGTGTTTTATAGTTTTCCTTGTAGAGGCTTTTCATGTCCTTTGTTAAACGTATTCCTAGGATTTTTTTTATATATAGCTACTGTAAATGGGATTGCTTTGTTGATTTTTTATTCTGCTATTTTGTCATAGTGTATAAATACACTACTGATTTTTGCATGTTGATTTTGTATCCTACCACTTTACTGAATTCATTTATCAGTTCTAAGAGGTTTTTTGGTAGAGCTTTTAGGATTTTCTATATGTAAGATCATTTTGTCCGCAAACAGGAACAATTTGACCACTTGACAATTTGACTTCCTTCTTTTCAATTTGGATGCCCTCTATTTTTCCCCTTGCCTAATTGAACTGATTAGGAGTAGTTGAATAAGAGTGATGAGAGTGGACATCCTTGACTTACTCAAGTTCTTAGATTAAAAAGCTTTCAGCTTTGCTCCATTTAATATGATGTTAGCTGTGGTTTTGTCATATGGCCTTTATTGTGTTGAAATATGTTCTTTACTTAGTTTTTTGAGAGTTTTTACCATGATGAGATGTTGAGTTTTATCAAATGCTTTTTATGCATAGATGGAAAAATCATATGAGTATTTTCTTCATTCTGTTGATGTGATGGATCAAGTCAGTTGATATGAGTATGTTGAATCATCCTTGCATCCCTGGGATAAATCCCACTTGATCCTGGTGAATAATCATGTTAATGTACTGCTGGATTATGTTTGCTAGTATTTTGTTTAGGAGTTTTGCTTCTATGTTTATCAAGTATCTTGGCCTATAGTTTTCTTTTGTTTTTATGTTCTGGTCTAGTTTTAGTATCAGGATACTGTTGGTCTTATGAAGTGAATTTAGAAGAATTTTCTTCAATTTTCTGAAAGAGTTTTGAGGAAAATTGATATTACTTCTTTGATAGAATTCCGCAGATGAGCCATCAGACCTTAGATTTTTCTTTGATTGGAGTCTTTTTTATTACAGATTCAATCTTGTTATTTGCAATTGTTCAGGTTCAATCTTCTTGGTTCAATCTAAGTAGGTTGTATGTATCTATGAATTTATCCATTTCCACTAGGTTTTCGATTTTGTTGCCATATAGTTGTTTGTAATAGTCTCTCTAATAATCCTTTTTCATTTTAATGGTATCAGTTGTAATGTCCCCTTTTGTGTTTCCAATTTCATTTATTTGAGCCTTCTACAGTCCTTTTAACTAAAACATTTTGTTCTTCTCAGGGTTTACACTTTTGGGGTGTTTTCATTGTGTGTGTGTTTGTTTTGTATAGGAGGAAGTAAACCATAAGCTGAAGAAATCAGAAGGCCTCTAGAAGCTGGAAAAGGCAAAAGGAAAACAAACAACAACAACAAAAGTTTCCCCCCAAAAGCCTCCAGAGATAAACATTTAATAACGTGAATTTAGCCTGATAAAACATATTTTGGACTTCTGAAATCCAGAACTGTAAGATGAAAATTATGGATTGCTTAAGCTGTTAAGTTTGGTAATTTTTATAGCAGAAATAAGAAATAAGCTTCCTAAACAGGTAATACTCAGCAATTAATTTAACATATGTTTTAATCCCTGTGTCAGGAAAAGGAACATACAAGTCTATTAAATGCAAAGGTTTATTAGCAAAATGAAAGAAGTAATATATATGAAATATTTATCCCAGCGCCTGACAGTTAAGTGTTTGGTAAATGTTCACTTATTCAACAGAATGTTTAGAGCACCTACCATGTGTTATCATCTATTCTAAGGACTGAAAATATATTAATGTATAAAAGGAAAAATAAGCCTCTGTCCTCACATCATTCAAATTATAGTAATATTATAGCATAGCCAGCATTTAAAAAATGTTTTCCTGTGTTTCATCACCTCTTTTAAGTGTTTTATTTTTCAAGTACTCTTAATTCACGTGTTCTTCACAGCAATCATCTGAGGTAAGTTGTATTATTAGCATTCATACTTTATAGATAGAAAGTTAATGTGCCCATAGTAAACAGAATAGCTGGGATATAAACCCAGACCATTTGCCCTAGAGTCCGTGCTTTGAAATTCTAATTAATTCAACCTCTTACTGGACTATTATCAGATAATATAGTATTCAGTGTGAAAGACTTAAGTGTGATGCAACAGAATGTGTTTAGCTATACTAAAGAATGAAAACATTGTGCGGTTGCTTTGTGGAGAGGAGGCTTACCGCAATGATAGTAAATGAAACTAACAGCTGTAAAGAGCACCATCAAGGTACACTACCTAATCCATTGTTCTAGCATCATGCAATGAATTTGGGATATAAAGAGAAAATGTTAAGTGACAAGTTAATATTGGTAGTCTACATTCTTTTTTAATATTTAAAAATAACTTTTGATACCTCAAACAGCACATGGAAAGTGGTAGATATTTGAATATTTCTTGAAATTATGTCATGGTTATTTTTTAATTTAGGTTTTTTTTTTTTTTTTTTTTTTTTTAAGATGGAGTCTCACTCTGTCGCCAGGCAAGAGTGCAATGGCGTGATCTCGGCTCACTGCAACCTCTGCCTCTTAGGTTCAAGCGATTCTCCTGCTTCAGCCGCCCGAGTAGCTGGGACTACAGGCACGCACCACCACGCCCAGCTAAATTTTTATATTTTTAGTAGAGACAGGGTTTCACTATGTTGGCCAGGATGGTCTTTATCTCTTGATGTTGTGATCCGCCCACCTCGTCCTCCCAAAGTGGTAGGATTACAGGCGTGAGCCACCGTGCCCTGCCAAATTTAGTTATTTTTAATAAAACATTATTTTCACTTTTCAATGATAATTATAGAAAGGTAAATATACTCTTAGGTATTCAATATGATCTTTTTAAGATTTGTTTTTGCTTATTGGTTTTGTTTGGATCTTAATTTGGGGTTAAGGTTAGTTTTATTCCTCTCTTTTAATTTCCTAATATTTGTGTTTCTGTCTCTTTTAACATTTATTATCGTAGAAACTGGATTTTTAAAAATTTATTTTTTGAGATGGAGTCTCTCACTCTGTGGCCCAGGCTGGAGTGCAGTAATGCAATCTGAGCTCACTGCAACTTCTGCCTCCTGGGTTCAAGCAATTCTCCTGCCTCAGCTTCCCCAGCAGGTGGGATTACAGGCGCCCTCCCCCACCCCACCACATCCAGCTAATTTTCGTATTTTTAATAGAAATGGAGTTTCACTATGCTAGCCAGGCTGGTCTCGAACTCCAAACCTCAGGTGGTCTGCCCTCCTCGGCCTCCCAAAGTGCTGGGATTACAGGTGTGAGCCACTGTGCCCGGCCTGGATTTTTGAAAGTTTAAATGCTTTCTCTTTTAAAAAGAGAATTTGGAGAGAGGGACAATTACCTTTAATGTTCTTTGATAAGGTTCTTATACTTCAAAGCTATAAGACATGATTAGCATAAACCTTCTGTGAACTTATGCATGGTCATATTCACAAATTCATAAGGCTGAAGTGTGTATTAGCCAATGTCAATTTATGGTCCTACAATTATAACCTCAATAACAGACTCAAGTTCCAAATTCCAGAAAATTAATGGTAGACTTATTTTCCCATATTAGTTGTATATTTTTCCTGTTCTTATGTTTTCAGTTATTTTCTAATGGAAGTTTAAGTATGCCAAGGATCAACATGTCAAACTTACGCCATTTCAATCCCAGTTTGACAGTATATCTCTGTTACTAATTTCTACTTTTTTTTCAGTTAGGCATTCAGCACCTTATATTTATTTATCTTAGTGGAATATAAGTCTAAGTAAAACAGAGAGGAAGAAAGAGAGGGGAGGGAGAAGAAGGGAATAGATCATTGACCCTCATAACTTAAGAATATAGTTATTTGACTAGATGATTGAGATTTGAAAAACCAAGAAACAAGTAAGCAATATATGCAATAAGAAACCTTTCACTTACCACCCATGCCCAGGCTGGAAAGCAAGGAATAGACTGAGTGGAGGCAATGAAAGGAGGAGGCTTTAGGCCCAAGAGAGGGGATAGGATGCAGACGGCCTTTGTGGAAAGAAATGGAGAGACTTTTGTGAGATGCCACTGTCCCATCCTCTATATTTCATCACCAATAATTGAAAGTCAAGGCAGCTGACACATCTTGTTCATCAGAGCACCTAAAGCGCCTAAATCTGAGAAGCTACCTGGATTGTCTTATCCATTAGTTTCAGGTTCAAAGCAGGTCATTAATAGCTGCTGAATGTTTAAGCTACTCGGCCATGCCAAAGACTTAGCAAAGTCTACTTTCACTTTGTTTTCACTTTTTTTCCATGTTAAAAAAAAAAAAAAAAAAAAGGCTTTCTATCACCAAAGACATTCTTAAGTTCCTTCAAGAAAGGGAATGGGCTCCTAGACACCTATTGCTATACTGGGAACAGTGCTTCAGTGCTTCCAATTCTTAACCAATAATGACGTCCTCCAAAATCTGTGATGTAAAAGAAAAAGCCCCAGGAACACCCCTACCTCTCAAACCAGTTTTTGGATCAAATTCAAGCAAACCATATTCATGTTGAGGAAATTGGATATTACCCTGAAAGCAATTGGCAGAATTTAAGTGTTTTAAACAGGAGACCAGCATGGTCTTTTTTTAAGTTTTTTTTTTTTATTTTTTAGTTGTAGGACTATCATTTTTACTGCAGTGTAGAAAATGAAAAAAAATGGAGATAGCAAGGTTAGGAGAAAGTATAAGTGTAGAAAGATCTGGGGAAGGTCCTTATGACTGCAAAGATAGTATATAATTTTCAATAAGGTACTTCTTAAAATTTAGGTTATTTGTAAATTAAAAATAAGTGTCATATATTTATGTTGTGAGATTTCAATTATATCATACCTATGACCATATTACATGACCATCTTATATAAGCCCCTCCACCAAAATGTTAATTCCTTGGGGGTAGAGAGTTCATCTTCTTTTTTTCATATATGTGTTTCACCTAAGTGTATAGTAAGTCTTAAATAAAGAGTTCCTCAATAAAGGTTAAATATGTATAAAATATTTATCAATGTATAAGTGGTACTATTTAGAGTAAGCCTAATTCCTTTGGGCTTCCAAAACTTATGAAATGTTTATATTTCTTTATACTTCAGTGGCTTTTTATAAGAAAGTATTATCTGGAGTGCACACCTTAGTGTAAAATTAACAAAACAAGTGAGGAAGATATTAGACTTGTAAGGAATTTTGCTCAGATGATTAAATGTATGATGTGCACAGATCTAAGATAGATGGGAAGATATATAAATGGGAAAAATTCATAGATATCTTCAACCACCAAAATATTACAATGTACTGACAGGACATAATTATTTAATGCTAATATTTAGCAATCAATCAATTTTATTTGACTTCTTAATTATTTTTCCTGTGCATACATGGTTAATGGCTTTACAGTTCTCCCCAAGCTTCTTTGCAACATTCAATCTTTGAAGCTTGAATGAAACTTACCTTTGGAAAATAAAGAATTTTTAATTTGCACCTCTGGGAATGTTATTTATTATGGTCTATCATTTGTATAAGTAATTTCTTCAGGAGCTTATTGATTAAATAGATTTTAAATACAGGGCTGTTGCACCTGCAAAGGAACCCAATAAATTACATTGACAGTTTAATTCAAAACTCATTTTTGCAGATAGGCCAGATGATAGCCCTAGCTTTAAAAACAACAATTAGTTCAGTAAATATGACTGTTTCTTACTAGAAATTTTCCCTATGTTTTATAATAAATTAATTACTATATTCAGAAGTTAACCTTAAGTTAAAATTTTATGACACCTCTCAGAAACAGTGAATTAAATGTATTTGTGTACTAGTGGTATAAAATGGTATTTTATTTGATACAAGTAAAATATTATTTCAAATAATAAACCACATATATATTTAATAGAATAAAAATTACTTGAATATTTATTCTATGTTTTCTAGCTAATAAAAATGAGCCAACACAGTGGTTAAAAGTACATTCAGGCTGTCTTCACAACCTAGGATCTGAAGGACCCAGGGCAACTCATAGTCCCTCTATGCATCGATTTGCACATCTCTAAGAAGACAGTAAATTTTTTTATTTCATAATATTTTTAGAAAGATTAAGTTAATATAGTAGAATATTTTCTCATATGTAAACAATGTTATGGAAGTAACTTATGATTATTATTAATGGTTTATTTAATAATATAGTCATTAAAATCTCTGAGTATCACAAATTCAGCCATAAAGCTTGAGAAGATCACACAAAAACGATCATTTATTTTAATGCCATGTGCCATGAAAATTAAGCAAGCATCCCATGGCAGACAAATGTGCATGTTAATTGTTATCAACATTAATCATTAAAGCTGTATATTTTAGCTAAGTCACTTTGAAAGTAAAGAAGTTCATAAACTTGATACCGTAACATTTTGACTCCCACAGTGTCAGATGATGAATTTAAACTCCAGCTGGGGTATAGCTATTATATTGTTTGGCATAAAGTAATTTATGATGATTTTAATGGGAAAACAGTAGACAATTGCATGTTTCTTTTCCAGTTTAACTAAACTTATCTTTTATTCTGTACTAATGCACAATCTTCTTATTGACCATCAAGGTGAAATTAATAATTATGCACATTAAATCTTTTATTGAAATAGAATTCACTAGTATCAGTCCTAAATTTCACATATTATTTTAAAGTAACAATATTTCAAAATATTGTTCAATATTTAAAAAATTATGCATTATTGTTTTGAAAATGTACTTCAAAGCTTTTGACTGAAGACATAAGAAAAATCCTCTCAAACCTGCTTTCACTAAATAGAAATTCAGAACTTAGGTGTTTTTACTGTTGATTAATTCATTCACACAATGATGACATCAAGGACCCAGATTCTTTCCTTCCTTTTGTCATCATGAGCATGCCATACACGATAATTACCTGAAGCAGAAGTGAACAAACTTTCCTATGTCTCACCCTAAGAAAAAGAAAACGTACACAGAAATACCACCAGACTTCCCTGTAACTCTCATTCACCCGAGGTGCATCACATGCTAACCTGTCTGGTGAAATCCACCCCCCATATTTCATGTAGGTTCTTTTCTATTTTCTCTAAGTGTCAGCCGGTCTGAGAAATAAAGGGACAGAGTACAAAAGAGAGAAATTTTAAAGCTGGGTGTCTGGGGGAGACATCACATGTCGGCAGGTTCCGTGATGCCCCCTGAGCCGTAAAACCAGCAAGTTTTTATTAGTGATTTTCAAAAGGGGAGGGAGTGTATGAATAGGATGTGGGTCACAGAGATCACATGCTTCACAAGGTAATAGAATATCACAAGGCAAATGGAGGCAGGGTGAGATCACAGGACCACAGGACCAGGGCGAAATTAGAATTGCTAATGAAGTTTTGGGCACGCATTGTCATTGATAACATCTTATCAGGAGACAGGGTTTGAGAGCAGACAACCAGTCTGACCGCAATTTATTAGGCAGGAATTTTCTCGTCCTAATAAGCCTGGGAGCGCTACAGGAGACCAGGGCTTATTTCATCCCAACTTGTGACCATAAAAGACAGCTGCCCCCAAAGCGGCCATTTAGAGGCCTCCCCTCAGGGACACATTCTCTTTCTCAGGGATGTTCCTTGCTGAGGAAAAGAATTCAGTGATATTTCTCCCATTTGCTTTTGAAAGAAGAGAAATACGGCTCTGTTTCGCCCGGCTCACCGGCAGTCAGAGTTTAAGGTTATCTCTCTTGTTCCCTGAACATTGCTGTTATCCTGTTCTTTTTTCAAGGTGGCCAGATTTCATATTGTTCAAACACACATGCTCTACAAACAATTTGTGCAGTTAACGCAATCATCACAGGGTCCAGAAGCAACATACATCCTCCTCAGCTTGTGAAGATGAAGGGATTAAGAGATTAAAGTAAAGACAGGCATAGGAAATCACAAGGGTATTGACTGGGGAAGTGGTAAGTGTCCATGAAATCTTCACAATTTATGTTCAGAGACTGCAGTAAAGACAGGCATAAGAAATTATAAAAGTATTAATTTGGGGAACTAATAAATGTCTATGAAATCTTCACAATTTATGTTCTTCCGCCATGGCTTCAGCTGGTCCCTCAGTTCAGGGTCCCTGACTTCCCACAACACTAACCCCTAAGCCAATCACTGGCAAAAGGAATGGAAATCTCTTTGGCTTAGCACCAACTAGACTTTGCATTTGAACAAAGGATGGAGCCATCTTCCTTAAGACACTTCGTGAAATGATGAATTAATTAACAAAAAGGAGATTGTGCTATTCAAACAATCCCTGCTTAAACAATCAGGAGCATCTTACTCTTCAAAAAGCATGAACTACATTTTTACACAATCACCTACATATTTGACTATTTATAGATTAATAATGCTAGACTATGTTAAAGCCATTTGTAATAAAATTAATCAATTTAGCATTGTAACAAGACTAATTTTCAGATAATTTAATAATATCTTCAATTTATTTCTCAACTTTAACAATTGTTGTTTGAAGAATATCAAGAATTTATTATATGCCATGCCTGAGTAAGGTGTTAAATATATTCTCCTAACAAGTTTAGAGTGATAAACCAAACACTAAACAAATAAATATACAAATAAGGATATAATACGATAAATGATATGAAAGAAATCGCAAGATGTGGTGAAAGAAAATAGTGGTAGTGGCAGCTATGTTAGATTGTATGACCTTGGGGGTCTGGGGGGTCACACTGAGGAAATGACATTTGAAATAAGTCCTCATTTAAAGAACGGGGAGCAGCATCCCTGCAAGAGAGCAATCTCTGCAAAAGAACTTAAGGAGAAATAAACTTATGTGTACAGAACAAATAATTTTTAAAAAGAAAATTTCAAAGTAATTATTAGAAATCATATAGTTTAGTAAAGATTTTATTAAGCCTCCTTTAATTTTAAATTTACGTCACTAAATCTTTGGTACAAAATACATTCTATTTTTGCCCTTTAATTATTTTTCCTTTTAGCTAGAAAAGCACCAAACTTCTGGAAAATGAAATTAGCAAATAGAAAACAATGTTTCCAGTCTTGAAACTTCAGCAAAATTATGTGTTTAATTAATACTATTTGAAGGACATTTCCATATTCAGATTAATATAGCATAATTGAATCTTTATAGAGTTATCAAATAAATAGGATCTACAATGGTACTACTTTGACTAATAATTGTTCTTTGAAAGACATTCATAGTGATTCCCGCCTTTAGTCAAAGCCACATATATTCACCTCAGTGTTTACACTGTTTCGTCATTTTATGAAGGAAAAAAATGATATAGAATGGTTAAGAGTTTTCACAATTTAGCATTTTACATTCTTGACAGAGCAAGAAAAATAGGATTCCTGATTATTATAATCAAGGGAAAATGTCCTTAAAGTCTGTGATTCTTTGTGCTTGTCGAAGAAACAAATAAAATATTTTTCCACTATTATTTATCATTGTCTGGCTAGAGCCTCATTATATTAGAGTTTTCCTAATTCTGCCCCTTGCATTTATGTGAGCCTGAGAAAAGTCTGTAATTGCTATAAGCATTGGTTTTATAAGCTATAGAAGGGCAGAAAGGTCTGTTTTATTTACTGCTATACCTAAGCACCTAGAACAAAGTCCAATACATAGCAGAAATCAACTAAATAATTATTTAATAAAACTCTTTAATGAAACTAACAATATTTATGACTGTAAATTACATAATGCATTTAAATGTATGCAATCAAATGTAAAATCTGGGCTCTACTCTTTATAATTAAAATAACAAGTATTTTTATGAATAAATCTCGTTTTTTCCTCACATTAGAAAAGACAAGAATTTCATTCTTTAACTGTTTCAGCACATATTTATTCCAAAACAGTTTCAGACAGAAAAGACTGGTTATGCAGATATTATAAAAATCAGATTTATGTCTTACCTACACTAATAAACTGGCTTATGTGATGAGGTCATATGATTTGCAATTTCTTAGTGGCATAATAAAGCCATTGAAAACATTTACATTTTGTGAAACTCGAAAGGCATTAATGATTAAGTGTAGTCATGAATGATTTCAGTGGCTATTGTAATTTTAAGAGGTCATACAAGGTTTTAGTTATACAAGAGGAATAAGTTTTTGAGATCTATTGCACAGGATGATAACTATAGTTAATAATAAAGTCTCATATTTTTAAAATTGCTATGAGTAAATTTCAAATGTTCTTACCACAAAAAATAATAGGTTTGTGAGGTGATAGATATAAGCTAAATTTAATCATTACACAATGTATACATATATCAAAGTACCATATACATATATACAATTATAATTCATCAATTAAAAATAAAAATATAAAAGGAATGAGAAGATAGATAATACTATATTGATTAATTGGGGTAAACATGGGAAAGGAAATTAAACAAGATCAAGTGAAGGACAATCAATGAAACTATGGACAGTTGTTTTGAATAAAATGAAATTTGAAGTTAATGACATCTTCCATCAATGTCATTACTTTAGTGTGGCCATATGGGAAAGATATTTTATATATTTTGCTTGGAGCCCCCAAACCAAAACCAAAATATCAGATATAGGTGAAAAAAAGGAGAACATTCGTGTACAGCAAGAAAAACAGCAGTCATTTAATTAATATTGTCCTAAAATTAAATGCCTTAAAATATAATGGATTTCAGTCACTGTGATTGTACACACAGTTGAGCGATAATTATTTGTTGACATTATTAGCAAGATTTATTTACCAGGTATTAGTTTGGCTAAATAACACAAATATTCACTTTCACCTTCAATAATGTATTGTGAATGAATATTGACAGCATCAAGTTTAATTGTGTTCTTCAGAGTGTACCACTGATCTTCAGAGATGGAAACTTTCTTCATCTACATAGGATCTGATATTTTTCCCCCACAACTGTTTTGTTTCTGTTCACCTTAGTGTATAGTATTGCACATCCTTAAATCCACTGAAAAACTCACAACTTATTTCTATTTGCTTCCTATTTACTGAAAATGTTCACATCATGCTGAATATAGAAAAATTGATATGTATAGACTAGAGGATGGATGGGCCCAAGAGCAAACCACAGAGTAAAGTTAAGGTGTGAGTATGCAGATGTGACAGCTAAAAATTAAATCATATTTTTATGGCAAATTTTGAACCTTGGGTCACCAGTCTATAAACATTATTATGATTCAAAACCCAAATGGTGTGCTATTACTGGGGAGAACTAATAATAGATTTTTTACTGAATAGAGATGCATTTAAGAATTATGCTACAAAATAACTTTTCATTAGGAGTCAGGATGGTGGATATCTTTGCTGGGTGGGGAGAAAATAGTGACTGGATAAAGCTACTAGAGGGCTTCAGGGAGGTTATAGTATTCTTTTTGTATTTGGGAGCTAGTTAAACAGATATGTTCAGTTTGTGAATAGTCACTGAGTTTTACTTTTATTAGAGGTACACTTTTCTGAACTAATTTAATATTAATAAAATGTTTACTTAAGATTATTACATATTCATGACTATCTGAGATTACAAGATTTGGCTTTATATATTTTTGACATTGTTACAGTGAGAAAGGACATGTTTTATAATGAAAACATTTTATTCTGTTTATAATCATTATAATTATAACTAATTTGTCTACAAAAATCAGTAGCATCTCTATATGCCAATGACATTCAAGCTGAGAGTCAAATCGAGAATGGAATCCCATTTGCAATAGAGACACACACACACACACACACACACACACACACACACCCAGGAATGCATTTAACCAAGGATATAAAAGATCTCTACAAGGAGTACTACAAACCTTGGCTGAAAGAAATCCTAGATGAGACAAACAAATGGAAAAATATTCCATGCTCGTGAATTGGAAGAATCAATATCACTAAAATGGCCATAACGCCCAAAGCAATCTACAGATCCAATGCTATTCCTATCAAACTACCAATGTTGTTTTCCACAGAATTAGAAAAAAGAAAACTATTCTAAAATTCACATGGGACCAAAAAAGAGCCCCAAGAGCCAAAACAATCCTAAGCAAAAAGAACAAAGCCAGAGGCATCACATTACCTGACCTTAAACTGTACTTTAAGGTTATAAACAAAGCAGGATGGTACGGATACAAAAACAGACAGATAGACCAATGGAACAGAATAGAGAACCCAGAAATAAAGCCACATACCTACAATCATCTGATCTTTGACAAAGTTGACAAAAACAACCAATGGGGAAAGGACTCCCTATTCAATAAATCGTGCTTGGAAAGCTGGCTAGCCATATGCAGAGAATAAAACCACACCTTTACCTTTCACCAAACACAAAAATTAACTTAAGATGGATTAAAGATTTAAAAGTAAGACCTCAAACTATAAGAATTCTAGAAGAAAATCTAAGAAACATCATTCTGGACATCGGCCTTGGGAAAGAATTTATGACTAAGTCCTCAAAAGCAATTGCTGGCATGGCCAGCTTCCATCCTGAGCCATCTTATTAGCACACACTGTTTCGGCATAGACCATGGGTCACCTCTATCTGACAAACTATCAAGTGTGGTCAAAGGGGCCCATCAACAACACAGAGGCACACTCATCATTCAGGAAATTCCTAACACTCAGGTTTACAGGTTACCTTACAGGTGCTGGAGCAAAGGCTCCATCTCTCATTGAGTAAAGCTATTTCTTCACTACATACTTATTCATCTCTTATCCCCAGTACCCAGCCTAGTGTTTGGCACATATTATCTTAACAGTAAATCTTTCAAAAGTAAGATGGCACAAATTTTTTAACATAAGATTATTCAGTATAAGGAAAATAAGTAGAAACAGAATTTTCTGTTTCTGTGAGCATAATCTAAGGAATTTAAGCACTAATTTGAAAAAGAGAAACCTTGAGATATCTCATTTTACATATGCCCTCTCATGTCCATGTACATATTTTGCTGTAGTTTAAAACTAGAAAATATATTTTCTTGATGCTTACTGATGCTTACAAGGCTGTAACTTGAGGAGAGCTATATTAAATTGCTTTAAATTGTTTATACTTGATGTTTACATATATCAGAGGGATGTTGACTTAAATGGATTAACTGTAAATTCAATAAACTGGTCCATTGAATAAAATAATACTTTAACCACTTATTTTCTCTGAGTTAATAAATTACTGGGCACAGCTGATTCAATCTAATCTTTTAAAATAATCTTTCTCTTTTCTAGGGACATACTAATCAGAGAAGAGACAACACAATTCTTATTTTCTTACAACATTCACAAATTCCTACCCCAACACCAAACATAATCAGCAATATGTGTGTATGTATATGTGTGTATATATATATACACACACACACACACACACATATACACACACATATATAACTAAATTTGAATTCTGTGAAATATGTATACCCAATTTAGCACTAGTGTTTGATAATTTATCCTACTTTCTCTTTCCTTTTATGTGATGAGAACTTCTATCAATAGACTTCTTAAGTCATGATCAGTTGCCTAATCATCTATAGCCAGAAAAAAATCTGCCAAAATTTCTACCACAATAACTTGAAATAAGGCAACAAATTATACGTAATGCAATTATAACTTACATAGTTACAAACAAATATAATGTATATACCTATATACAAATATGTAATATACAAATATAGCATAAAATAAAACAATAACAACTTGAAAATGGCTATAATTTTTAAAAATAATTTCAGCTTTTATTTTAGATTTCGGGGGTACTGGTGGAGGTTTATTACATGGGTATGTTGCACGATGCTGAGGTTTGGGATATGAATGATCCTGTCTTTAAGATAGTGAGCCTAGAACTCAAGAGTTCGTTTTTTAACTCTTACTCCCCTCCCTACCCCTTCTAGTAGTCCCCAGTATGTATTATTGCCATATTTATGTCCAGCAGTACCCAATATTTAGCTCCCAGTTATAAGTGAGACTATGGGGTATTTGGTTTTCTCTTCATGCATTAATTTTCTTGGGATAATGGCCTCTGGCTGCATCCATGTTACCGCAAAGGACATAATTTTATTTTTTATGGCGGTGTAGTAATTAAAGGGTTAGTGTCTTGGGCCTGATAATATCAATTCCACCTCCAGAGATGGGAGAGGGGATACAGATTAAGTTCAGCCATACAGAGAGTGATTCAATCATGCCTGTGTAATGAGCCTCCCTGGTGGCCGGTACTTTCTGAGTATTGTCACATTTCTCTGCCCGGGAGGTAATACATCCCTGATGACCTCACCAGAAGCCTCCAGTTTGGAATCCTCTCAGACCTCTCCCTATGCATCAATTCCTTCAGCTAATTCTGATTTGTATTATTTTGCTGTATTAAAACAATAATAATAAAGTATAGTGCTTTCCTGAGTTCTATCAGTCATTTGGGCAAATTATCAAATCTGAGGAAGTACATGAGGGCTTTCAAGTTTGTAATCAGCTGGTCTGAACTAATGGTGGCTTTGGAACTTGCAGTTGTGTCTTAAGTGAGGACAGTCTTGTGGATAATTCTGATCTTAACCTTGAGTGTGGCTAAATGCAGACAGTATGATACTGCTCCACTTTTAAAAATCAGCAAGATATAAAATAAATGTAGCTGAACTGAATAGATCATTATCTAATGCCCACAAGACTGAATATATAATCTTTAAAAACCACTTAAATAAAATATTGATGTGTATTTTTTTTCTGTTCACTCATATTCAGCAGGTCTATCTTAAAGTATCCATCTAAGTTACTGCAACCTTAACATCTAACTTCCAGTTAAGATGGCAATCTAGGGCCAAGTACTAAATACCCTCTCACGTGGAACACTACTGAATTAAAAAACACAACAAAGCATCAGAACAAAAACACCAGAAACTTGACAACCTTGTAAGGAGTCTAGAATATTTCTGTAGCTCCAAATAAGACCGGCTCTACCCAAACCTTCCAGCTGTAATGGCAATTAAAGCCCCTAGATGTCTACACACATGCACACACACATATGCGCATGCACACACACACACACACACAACTACTTTTTGCAAGACAAAATACTCAAATACCCAGACTTATGAAATACATTATCATTAGAACTGAACTTTCTTTCTTCCCCAACAGAAAATCAGTTTTAATTCCTTTATGAATCGATTTATTTCAGTCATCACAAGAATACCAAGAATCTTAGGTTATTGCTCTTCACCTGGACTCTGCTTCCCCAAGTATTTCCTCATTTCATACAGGCTAGAACAGTTTTCTATGCTACCCTCTCTCTTCCTCCACATTACAGACTCTGCCGCTGTACTTTCTGGAATATGCTATCTATCATAAACAAACTCCCTTATTTCCTTATCCTCCACTCACACTTTAGCCTTCTTCATTTAACAGAACCCAGCTCTTCCCTAAGAATATTATCCTTTTCAGCACTGTTTCTATTCAAGCTGTGGCTATTCATTCCTCATACTTCATGAACTGTATGATCTATCGGCTGTTCGATGACCTCCCCACTCTTTAGTTCCCTGGCAGATCATTGAACGACCATCTCCAAAAAATTCGCAGGTTTTGTGCAGCAAATACATTTAGGATATACCATTCTATACCTTTAAGGAATGCTGTTAGTTTTCACCCCAGATCCTCATTACCTGATATATATACACACATCCCAGCTGCTATCAGTATTGACTGCTAACTACGGACAGTTTCCTTCTTCTCCAAAGAAATGCTTTTGACCAAACAAGAGACGCCTTACCAAAGGAAAATATATATATATATATATGATATATCATGTGTATCATATATAGATCATATATCTCATCTCATCTACACCGCACATAGGCTGGACACATCTCGTCTACACCGCACATAGGCTGGACACATCTCGTCTACACCGCACATAGGCTGGACACATCTCGTCTACACCGCACATAGGCTGGACACATCTCGTCTACACCGCACATAGGCTGGACACATCTCGTCTACACCGCACATAGGCTGGACACATCTCGTCTACACCGCACATAGGCTGGACACATCTCGTCTACACCGCACATAGGCTGGACACATCTCGTCTACACCGTACATAGGCTAGACATATCATCTATACCGTATATATGATATATATCTCATATAGTTATTGGTGATCTGTCTCTATATATAAATAACTATCAAATAACCTCATTTATAAGAATTGCTTTCTTCCTTCCATGGATTTTGCCCTCTGTTTCATATTCTAGACTGTTATTACCAATATTTTTACCCCCAGGATATCAGTTTCAAACTCTCCATTCTTTGACAACATGCAAGTCTTTGCAGTCCGTCTAGTATCATGATTCCAATAATTTATTTATTTTTGAGATAGGCTCTCACTCTGTCACCCAGGCTGAGTGCTGTGGCACAATCATTGCTCACTACATCTTCTAACTTCCATTCTCAAAGGATCCTCCCACTCCAGCCTTTCAAGTAGCTGGTACTATAAGTGCATGTCACCATGTCTGGCTATTTTTTTTTTTTTTTTTAATTTTTGTAGATGTGAGGTTCCACTATGTTGTCCAGGCTGGACTTGAACACCTGGGCTCAAGTCAGCCTCTCACCTCAGCCTCCCAATGTGCTGGGATTATAGGCATGAGCTTCTGTGCTTGCTCCAATAATTATTTTTATTATAACCTTTATTTGGTGTCATGAAAACTCTTGGTTCAATGACCCTACTAATTTTTCACTGTCACCAGTTTCTTATCTTCACTTTGTTAGGTACAGCTTAGATTCCACTGATTATTGTTAATCACTCTCTTGAATAAACTCTCAGCCCCTTTGCCATTTTTTTTCCCCATGATCATTCTCACCTGTGAATTAGGATGAATGTTGTCTCTAAAAATTCATGGCCACCCAGACCTTAAGTATGTGACCTTATTGGGAAATAGGGTATTTGCAAATGTAATTTGTTTAGCTAAGAGGAAATAATACTGTATTAGGGTCAGTTCTAATCCAGTGACTGGTATCCTTATAAGGCATAGGGAAGTCACAGAAATACAAAGGGAGACTACCATATAACAATGGAAGCTGAGATTGAAGTGATAAACTGATAATCTAAGGAGTGCGAAGGATGACTAGAAACCACGAGAAATTAGGAAGCGGTAAGGAAAGATCATCCCCCAGAGCCTTCACAGAGAGTATATTGTTGACAACACCTTGATTTCAGTTTTGTAGCTTCCACAACTGTCAGAAAATATATTACTGTGGTTATAAGTCACCTAGTTTATGGTCATTTATTATGGCAGCCCTAGGAAGCTGATATACCTGGCTAGCAACAAAAATAACAACAAAACCGAAAGTTTTCAAAACTCTCCACACACTCTACACAGGCATTTAAACTTACAGACACATCAAATGGTCTCATTGTATTTTTATAACCTCACCTGCAAATGGGTCTCAGTGATTCTAACTATCAAAGGATTCTTCTACTATTCAAGATAAATCCTTTCTACTCTTTGCTTAAAACTCTAATTCCCCAGACCGCTTAACTTCGCTTGATGACATTTCTCATATATATATATATATATATATATATATAGTCAGTGGGAAACTTTCACATACTCTCATTGACAGAATTTGCCCGTGTACTGCTATCTGTGGCTATATGCCATGACCTCCTTCCTGTTACTATGAAACAACTAACCATACTTTGTTCTAGAATCCACTCCTACTTTTGTGCAACGAATGATTCTGCTTGAATCTTGCTCCATTAGTTGAAGCTCCCTTTTGCTACTACTCTTTGAAATAAGTTTCCTTTAAATAGATATCTATACTACCATTTCGTTCTCTTCCCTTTTGTTCTCTCTTGAAACTGTTTATTCTATTGAATCGATTAGACTTTTTTCTGAAATTGTTTGAGAAAATGTCAAAAGCATTATTATCTGAGTTCCAAATTCCATTTTGAATCCTCATTTTACTGGCATTTTTGGTACCACTTGATTTAATTCATTAGCCTCTCTTTCTTGAAACACTTTTCTCTATGTAGCAAAATACTATTGTCTCTAATTTTTTTCCTGCTTCCTCATGTTCCCTTCTTCTCGAGGTCCTTTGCTCATCTCTTTTCATCGCCTCACCCTCTAACTGTGGATGTACCTTAGGGCTCAGTCTGAGAACAACATCCCTTATACATTTGACATTAACCTGTAAGTGAATTTATAAAACCTTTAAATACATTCTTTAAAAATGGCTCTCAATTTTGGAGCTCTACTTTTTCCAAAAATTCCAGAATGCCTATTTGTCATCTGCACTTGGATGTACAATAAGTATCTTAAAACAAGTATACTAAGAGTCTAAGATCTCTGCCTCTAAACCTTGTATTCTATTAAAACGCTCCAACTCTGTTAGTGGTGCCAAAACTCTCACAGTAGTTCCGGCCAAAAAATTGATATTATGTCTCATTATTTTCTTTCTTATAGAATCCACAACTAGTCAGTCAAAAAATGTTGGCTAAACTGTCAATAATTTCACCACTAGCAACCTTGCCCAAGCCACCATCATCTTTACCCTTAGACCGGCTTTCTTGCTTCCCCTTCTGCCATGACCAGGTTCTTTTCTGAATAAGCAACAGAAGTGATCCCTTAAAATGTAAGTCAGGTCACATCACAATTCTGGCCAAAGCTCTTCTATGACTATTTCACATAGACTAAAAATAAACCCCCCCCCCCATGACCCAAAAGGGCCCTCCACGACCTCATCTACTCTCTCCCTGCTCCTTTCTCTCTGTCACTTTGTTCTAGAACACTGGCCTCTTGGCTTCACCCAAACAGGACAAGCATGCTCCCTACTCAAAAATATTGAAACTGATATTCTCTGTTCCTTGAAATCTCTTCCTCCAATAATGAAAGTCATAAAGAAAAGTGAACTGATACAAGAAGAATAAAGAGAAGTTTCTGTTATTTTAGACAGAGTGATCAGGAAAGGAGTCATTAGGTGACTTTTAAAGAGATGCTTTTAATGATAATAGTATCTATATAAATATCTATACATTTATATCTACATAAAAAACATCAGGGTGTTCATAGTAGCTTTTTCCATTTCTATATTTTAAATTCCATTTTCTGAAAGTGAAAAACCTGACTCCCATTATTTTAAATATAGTTACTTTTTAAAAGTCAATCCCATAGTATATAAGCAATCTCCTCTCCCCTGTGTCTACATCTCTGCTTCCCACCCCACTTCAAGCACACCTACTTTGGTTCCAACCCTCCTGCCAAGCTATCTCCAAACGTGGTCTCCCACCTGACTCTGCATTCATTAGTCCACCTACTAATAGGCTTGCTTCATCTTGCTCAAGTTCTAACATCAGCTAAGGTCTTCCCACCATGGTTCCTCTTCCACTCTCCCCATGTAGGTACTACTTTCCTTGGCTTCTCATAATGGCTTTAACCTGGAGTAGATTTTAAAAGCTATCATGCAGAGATTAGCATAGTACAACAAATCTGTGAGGATTGGGACTTTCTTCATTTTCATAAAAGTAAATACAAAAATCAAAAACCCCATTACAGGGCTAGTGAAAGCAGCCTGAAACATAAAACACTCAAGATAACATGAAAAGAATATGGTGTAAAATATTTTAAAAGATAGCTGAATATAGTACTGTTATACATCTGTATTGTGTTCCCCCCAATATTTTTGTTAAAGAACTGAGAAATAAGCTGATATGTACAATAACTGCAATAGACAAAATAAAACTGAAGAAAAACAAAACATAAAATTCTGATTGACAGCAAAAGAATGTGATGAATCTAGAAATCTAATGCTAAAATATCTAACTCTTCAAACTCACAAAATAGAATTGATAGTGTATTAGAAAAACAAAATCTTTTTGAGAAAATATTCTCACTCATGTCAATACCTATGATAAAGTTTTCAATTCCTGTCCTTTATTTCTCCACCCCAAACCACTATCCTCCATTTACCCAGTGATAAGAGTGTAATTTAGGCCTAGTCGGTCATAATATCCAACTACCTGGCAATAATGAATGCCACAAGTCATGCAAACGTCACCCCATCAGAGACAGTTAAAGGACTTCTATGGAATTTTTATTTGGAAGTCCATAGAAAAACAATTTTCACTGTATTTAGAAATCAAAAAAAAGTTGTTTGTGGCTTTCTTAACTGTCATGCAAAGGTTTTTCTGAGAGAAAAATACAAATTAAGAAGGCATATTAAGAGATAAAAGATGGAAGACAAGAGAGTGAAACCAAAAGACACTTCATATAGTAGGATCTTGGGTCCAGTTCCCAAACCCCTTGCTCTTCAGATCTGCTGAGCTGCCACTGAGCCACTTACATACATCACTTCACAGTGCCTTTTGTCTATTCTACACCTATTCCCCATATCTCCCCAGCACCTTTTTTTTTTTTTTTTTTGGCGCTATCAGAGCTTACCTCTAGTAATAACAGGAGCTGAAAATGCAAGGTACTTTCTCAGCCTTAATTATATTTGAGCATAGATACAATCCCAGCCTATGGCCCTGCAGAAGTGTGTTGATAAAGTGTGTGAAGATAATTCTCCCTTTGCTTCAGGTTTGTGCATTGAGAATGACTGGATGCTGGTGACAGTGATTAACTGATAAAAAGAAACATGGAGACATTGACTCTGAGCCTTAATATGATAGAATTCTTGAATACCTCCTAGACCTGTCAGTCTGAAAAACTGTGTTAAATATAAGAAAATGAAACCTCCATTTCTAAGCACTTCTAAATTTATTTTTGTTAGTCCATTTTGCATTGCTACCAAGAAATACTTGAAGCTGGGCAATATAAAGAGAAATGGTTTTACAGGCTGTACAAGAAGCATAGTGTCAGCATCTGCTTTGGGTGAGGGCCTCAGGAAACTAACAGTTATGACAGAAGGCAAAAGGGCAGCCAGCATATGGCAGCAAGAGAAAGAGGAAGGAGGTATCAGGCCTTTTAAACAACCAGATCTTATGCTGTTTCGTAGAGTGAGAACTCACTCATTAATGCGATGACAGCACCATGAGGGATCTGTCTCCATGAGGCAAACACCTCCCACCCCACGAGGCCCACCTGCAACATTGGAGGTCACATTTCAACATGACATTTGGAGAGGAAAAAACCTCCAAACCATATCAACGGCCTGCTACATACAGCCAATTGAATACCCAATCATATCTATCTTAGACTAAAAACATACTCCTACAAAGCACTTAACTCTAAAAATCATAAAACAAAAAGCAGATTGTCTACAAAATAGGTATCATGAGGATGCGGGTACAGGGCCCACTTCATAATTTGTATATCTCCATAAATTATGGGTGCCCATGTTCAAAATGAGGGCTTATTTTAAAAACAGGAAAAAGAGCCCTGTTTAAGGTATTAAAATATACGTTATTTTCTTCCTGTGGTTTCCCTTTCAAATTGCCATGATGCTTTTTATTTATAAGAAAGAAAAAATTTAAATTGTACATTATTTGCATGCATGCTACCATTTGTTTATATCATGTGATGTCACTTTTAAATACAAATATTAGAGCATCTAAATTTGCAGAATCACAAAAATTGCACAATTCATATTTTTAGCTTGTCCCTGACAGTGCCTCTAGCAGGCCTGAAGAAAAAAGATGTAAGCCAGATTCAGGAAGGTTTGAACAAGAAAGAAAGGGCCCTTCCAGACCAGGAGCCAACCCAAGGGTATGCACTCTAAGGCAGCAGGGATACTCATGGGACAAGTATAAACTCACAAAGGCTCCTGAGAGTGCTACCCTTGATGAATGGCAAGCACCAGGCCTGACAGCTAAAGGATGCCACCTCCTGCCAGCCTCTGGGTGGATTTGCTGCAACCTAGCTGGAGATGGAGTCTGGGAAAGCCAAGTCTGTCATCTCCCTGTGCTACAGGCACATGATTACAATCCATAGTAGAGGTATCCCCCAAGGGTCTTTTAACTTTTGCTGCAAGACATGGTAGATACTGGATTGAGGGTGGGACAGAAGTTGGAGGTTCTCTTTCGCAAGGACACAGTCTTGAGCTAGATGCCTACCTGACAAAGCTGGGTGCTGTCTGGTGCTGTCTACTCAGATGAGGATGGCTATTGCCATCCACTACTGAAACACTTCAGTGCATGTGTGTACAACCTCCACTTTATCTATTTCATGAGTACCTAGGCCCCTGCTGGGAAGAGAGTGATGACAGGGAGAGGAAATGTACATGAGTTGAGGTTCCAGGCTCTCAGCACATGCCCCATTATTCCATCAGGCTTCAAATAAAAAACACAAGTTTAAAGATCAAATAAGTTCAAGATGATAAGAACAGAGCATTAAACTAAGCATAGAGTCCTTCAGAGAATGGAGTCAGACTGACTAGAGGTCTCATGCCCATAAAGCCACATAGCCAAGAACTGTGGCAGCCTCTAGTTGCTGAAAATGGTCTCTGAACAACAGTTCAAAGAAAATGGGAACCTCAATTCTCCAACTGTATATAAATTAATTCTTTCAACAAGACCTTGGAAGAAGATTCCAAGTTTCATTTTCCCCACCAACACACCTTGATTTCAGTCCCACCATGAGTCTCTGAGCAGAGCATCCAGCCATGCCATGCTTGAACTTCTAACCTACAGAAAATGTGGGATAATAAATGTGTGCTATTTTAATGTTTTATGTAATTTGTTACAAAGCAAGAGAAAACTAACAAACACCCTAACCCTTCTGCTCAACTTAAAGAAACCTACAAATCCTACACACGATTAGGAGCATAGTGTATAGTAGTCCACTTTTACAATCGCAATAATTGTTGGAACTTTTTCTACTAAAAATGTGTGATTTATATGTATGTTAGAAGTTTTTATTTTAATCACATCAGAATATTATGAAAATCATGCAAATAGCAAAGAAAGGTCATTGTAAGTTATGATTAAAAGGAAACTTTCCAATGTGACAATGAATATGTCACATATCTAAAGTCAAAATCATTTATAAAAGTGATAATGGAATGACAAGACATTGATGAAAGAATTCACCACGTTTAAAATAGCTGTTATAATCCAACAATTCAGCTATGAATAAAAACAAAACTGTATAAATACTAAAAATCAGAACAGCCAACAAGATGCTGTTGGCTCATGCATAATAGCTCAGTTATTTCAAAACAATTCAGTTAGAAAGGAAAATAAGTCTATAAATATTGAAAATGAGAATAATTTAGAAGGCATACTTGTTTGCCCACAAAACCCAGGAAAATTACATCAACTGTTTTAGGATTAATAAATGTTGGTTTTGATTTAAAAATCCTAAAATAAAGAATAAATTATTTTTCTATATGGTGTATTTGACAGGTTAGAACACACAATGAAGATATATCCTATTCACGATAGCACTAAAAATATAAAATACCTAGAACAAAAGAACATTGGAGGATTTATGTATAAAATTACATTGTTAGGTAGATAAAAAGGTGGCAAGTATGGGCATGGACATACATTCTTAAATTTTTATTTCACAGATTTTGATACTTGTTCAGTTATTTTGTTATTAGTTGCTTGTTCACTTATGTTAACATATCACTGTTGGAACGTTTATGGCTCCTTTGCTATTCATTCTTATCTATTCCATTTTATTCCCATCTATGACACTAAATTTGCCTTGAATTCCAATAGATCACTATTATGTGTTAATTTTGTCTATATTTTATATATCTGTGTTCTTTCAAAATGTGTCTATTTTATTGGTATGCATTTAATCCCATGTTCGTTTTTCTATATCACCCATTTTATTTTTCATGGAGGAATCTAGTTTTGAAGCCCATCCCTATTACTGTATGTGCATATAATCTATCACTTTTAATTATTTCATGATAGTTCATGGTATGCACCCATCATCTTTGTCAAACCACTCTCTAATGACAGAAAGCTGTATTACCTCCAAATCTGGACACCACAAATAATGTTCAATGAACATGCTTATAAATATCCCACTTGGAATACCGTAGGGATTTATTTGAAATATACCACTACCTCTATATTATACATTAAGTCTACATTTAATTTGCTTGAATATTTCTAGATTGATTTACATAATGACTGTTTTCTGGGCTTCCTCCAGCCAGCAATGCATGAAAGTGCCATATCACCAACATCTACCAGCAAATTTTTTGACTAACTTTTCCTAGTGTAGTGGATATGGCTATATCATTGTTTTAAAAATTTCCATGTCTAAGCATCAATTATTTCAAACAAATTTTTTTTTATTGTTTCCTTTTATAAATTGCCCAGTTATACCATTTACCTGTTTCACTCTTAACTCTCACTTTTTATTGATTTGCAGAAGTCTTTATAAATTCTAGATAGTTTCATTTTTAGACATTGTGAATATTCTCTTACATGTGTTCTCTTCCTATTCACTTTGTGATTTATTTCATTAAATAAAAATTCCTTGATTTTATTATAATATATTAATATTTTGCACATTATGTTTTGCTTTTGAAACTTTAAGAAATCCTTACTACTGGGTGCTTTGGCTCATGCTTGTAATCCTAGCAACACAGGTGGCCGAGACAGGAGGACTGTTTGAAAAGAGGTGTTCAAGGTTACATTGAGCTGTAATCACCGCACTCCAGCCTGGGCAACAGAGCAAGACCACATCTCAAAAAAAGTCCTTGCTCAATCCTAATTCATCAAGATATTCTACATGGTATACATGCCCAGATTGCCCTATGCCAAATGTCAGTCCAAGTAAACAGCCTTGCCAGCAGAAATGACTTATACATTTTACCATTGTAGAAATGACAGTTGCTGATGCTATTTTTTAATCCATTTCATGCTTAAAAGAATAAGAATTTTAGGAGTGATAACTGTATATGAACAGGAAAAAAATCTTTAAAAAGGATAGTTTATATTATTAGTAAAATATATTGACAATATTTGCATTCAACATAAATCTTTTTACCAGACTCCAAGTTCTACTGAGAAGCTATAAAAAAAAAAATCTAAAGGTTTGAAAGATTATAAAATCATACAGAATTTTAATCTGCTAAAATTTATAGTAAGAACCAACATCTAGGGGTACAAATACATATTTTTGCAGACATCTTATATAACGCTTTTGGAATGTTTGAGGTAGAAACATATCTTCTTTCTCTATCTGACACCTAAATACAGGACATTATCCACCTCTGTAATTCTTCTGAATAAGATACTTTGGAATCAACTACTGCATCCCTGGTTATGAAAGAACTAGAGGAAGTTCTATGACAAGTTCATGCTTATTTATGCTTGTTAGATGTGGATAACTATGACTAAGCATTAAAGCTACAAAAGACAGTGTGGTAAAACCAAAAGGTTATTTTATATCCAAGGAGAAATACTATGTTATACTTGGCTTGGACTATTTGGATTTTCTCTGTATCAGGTGAAGCAGACCATTTTTAACATATCCCTGTAGTCTTCTAATATATTCCGGAGCAATTTCTGGATGAAATCACCATTCTTCTGAGTTGCATTTTTACTGTTTCAATTTTCCTAAAATTTGCTCCTTTAAGGTAAATGACTATCTAGCAGAACATTAATAACAAAGAATTTCACATGTCATTCTCTTCATTGACTTGCAAATGCAATCATTCATGTTCTCTTTTGAAGGTAAAGGAATACAGTATATCACATTACAGACTGCAATTCTCATCAGGCAGTTGTGTGAAGAGCTAGTTCTGCTTCTAATTCATTTCTTGGAGAATCCCACTGAAAAGTATCATATTTTGTATGAAAGGTTAATCCTATCCTTCAACCAGAAAAGAAGAATCTATTTTTCTTGCTGAGGTGTAAGTAATAGAATTAAAGTCAATTGAAGACTCAACAGCAGAAAAAGGAGAATATCTGAATCCACAAATCAAAGTATGAATAGCCGAATGACTTAAAACAGAAATATGCGTGAATTCAAGACAATGGAGAAATAGAATGTATCCTGGTTGTAAAGAAAGATTTAGGCATATTAGCTAAATTAAAA
Source organism: Pongo abelii (assembly GCF_028885655.2). Taxonomy (NCBI): domain Eukaryota; kingdom Metazoa; phylum Chordata; class Mammalia; order Primates; family Hominidae; genus Pongo; species Pongo abelii. The sequence goes on along the minus strand of NC_071985.2, from coordinate 53,891,626 downwards.
ATTAAGACTTTTATTTTCCTTAGACGATTGCCTCTTAGACAGGAAATGTCAAAGGTGGGGGTGTGTGTGTGTGTGTGTGTATTCTAATTTGGGGGCATATATTTCATCTTGTTTGATCCTGTAAATAAGTTCAAGCTTTTACCACTTGCTGCATGACTGCCAATAAATATAGAAACAAGGCAATGAGGCAAGGAAAGTGACTTCATTCAGAGGTCCAGCAAACCAAAAAGATGAACTTCTGTTCCAAAGAACCATCTTCAGTTAGCATGAACTTTAGGCTCATTTTTATTTTAAGGGAAGGGGAAAGAAAGGGGATTGAGGTCAAGAGGTGACTGACAACCTCAGACATGTGGGCATCAGCAAGGGTCCCAGTAGGTTGTGAAACTTCTTTGTGCTTGGTCAACTGACCTCTGTTCCGATGAAGTAGCTCAGGTCACAATGTTCCCCTAAATCTTCACCAAATACCTTACTTGTATGTGTACTTCCGTATCTCCTTGTGAGTTAGTTTTGATTAAGAAAAAAAAATGATAACGGTTCCTTTAAGTTGAACTACAACCTAAATGTCTCCTATAATTAGCTGGTCTACAAGCAAAGCTAAGCAGACACTTTTAACGTAAAAGATGACCACAGGAGGTGGTGAGTCAGAGGAAAAATGAAGTCAGTCATGCTAAGATTCCTTCCACTATTACAATCATAACACATTATAAAAATGAAGTGAATATAATAAAAGATTACAATCAAATTGTTAATAACAACTGAAATTTTTAAAAAATTTGGAGAATTAGACCAAAGCATCCTAATTGACTATATGAACCAATAAAAAAACTTTTCGTCAGGTAACAGAAAATTAGAAAAAAATAAAAAAGGATAAAAAGTCAGATGTCCAGAAAATGCTTGGAAAAGTGATATTACTATTGTATTTTTTTTGGAGTTTTAGATAAAATCCAACACTACTCATCGATCAGTTAAGAACATTAATATCTTTAACAAAATATGCCCAGCTAGAGGAAAATTTAAAATACCATCTCAAAGGTCTCTCCAACTTTAGAGCTATTGAGAAAGAGAACATCTAATTTGAGAATGAAGACCCCAAAACCCCAAATCAGTTTCAATACAAATTTATCAAATTTTCTACTCTTCCTAGACACTGCAGTAAAAAATGTCTTAGTCTCAAAATCAATTTAAATGAATGAAAATAAAGTATCATTGAAAAAAATCAGAACTTTATTTTATTCTGTTTTATGAACTTCAATTGTCATTTCTTCAGATTGCCCTATACAAAGTTTTTCAAATGTGTTATTTTAATTTTTGAGAAGCACAATATGAGGCTTAGCTGTGATTTTCAGCTCGGAGACATTATGAGTTTTTTTTGCTAGTTCTGACTCGTGTTAAAATTATGATTTGTTTTAGTATAGTGCTTCAGGAAATAATAACACCACTTTTAGTATTTCAAATAATACTTTTAAATAAAAAATCTTTGGAAGGTTGAAATTTCTGAAGTTGGCATATAGTGTTCCTGATGCTAATATGGTTCTTGAAAGGTTAGAAACATGTAGAGGTGCCAGTAGTTTTTCAGGGCACAAAGATACCATAAATCTTTCTCAGACATATATATATATGTGTGTGTGTGTGTGTGTATGTGGGGGGGTGTGTGTGTGTGTACATATATTTATATATATACATAAATTTTTCAGTATATGAATCCTAGGAAAGATTTAAGAGTATAATATATATACTCTTAAAATCTGATAAACCCCAAACGAAATTTATATTCTGATGGGAGCTGAGCTCGTTTCTCAGCTCAGCATTTCTCGATGCTTTCTACTGTGCTAAAAGTAGAGAAAATGTTAACAAACAACTAAAGAATAAACAACGCTGCCTTATGTTAAAGGTACAGATCAGCAAACAGAAATAATGCCTGTTATGTAAGGAATCTAGCCTCCAGTCCAGGCAAGGTTTCACAGGGTCACAGGTTGAGACAAGGTTACAAAATTCCAGAATCCCTTTTGTAACATTTGCATGTGCTTAAGGGAATGTTCCCTCAGTAGAAATGGCTCACATTAGCCAAATTCATAGGAGACTGACCTGACCAAATGAGAAATCATTAATGTATAAATAAAAATGTAACTCTAAAAGAAAGTGTAACACTTATTTTCCTTATTTGAGACAAATATTCTCTGGAGAAAAGTCCTCTTGAAAAGCACAAAGAAGCTACAGTTGGGTGATGATAATAATTAGCAGTTGTGACCAGAGGAGTCTGCATCTGCTGGGCAGGGCTGCTCTAAGGACCAGGGCTGAAGACACCATACAACATCTTTGCTCTCAAACTTTTACTTTTCTAAAGATACTCCCCTTACTATTCCATTTCTGATCACACAGTCTTTTTACAAACAGGACACATCATAAGAAATTGAGAGAAGCCAAATTAGGTTAATTAACATCTCACATAAAATCTCAATGAATGGGGGGACAGGATGACTGATTAAAGCAGAACTGAAATGGTCAAAATGGATTGGAGGTCCACTTTTCCACTTCAGAAGCTTTCTCATTCCACCTCCATTTCATCTCTACAGAACTCTGGAGCTTCGCCAACAAAGACTGAAAAACTTCTGGATTAAAGAGAAGCAGTATCCTCTAGTGGTCAATGATAGAATCTTACTTGCCCACTGTTTAAAGCCGAAATTTCTTTGTTCATAAAACAGCATAATAATATCTTATTCCTATACCAGTGTGAATGAGCTAGCTTATGTTTTAGTAAAAACAATTCTCAAATCTCATTGACATAAAATATAAGGTGCTTGTTTCCCACTTTTTCATGTTTTTCACAATTATCCTGCCTTTTTTTTTTTTTTTTTTTTTTTTTACTCCGGACTCAACCAATCTCTGGACATTGCTGGAAACTGCAAAGAGGAAAAAAAAAGAACATACATAGACTCTAGAAACTTCCACCCAGAAGTGACACAACTTGATTCTGCTCACATCTTACTGACCAAAGTCACAAGGCCGAGGCTGACCTCATGGTGCAGGCTCATGTAATACTGATCTGGAAAACGGTATTAATGTGATCCAACACACAACTAAACAACACGTTTCCTACAAACCTGAGAAGTGCTTAAGGAAACTATATCGCTATCATTTTTCAATGTAGCTCAGAAATATTATGGTGCCATATATTCTGTTAATTCTTAAATCTATGGTAAAGGTAGAGTTGGTGCTGGTGGAGGAGGGAGTATGTGGTTTGTGTTCATTTTGGAACATTTGCCAGCAGCAGAATTTTGTTTATCTTTCAGTGTTGATTCCTCAAGGTAGGAATAGAATGGGCACAGTTCCAGCAGTGTTACAAGACATGGCAGCACTTTCTGTATATTTCATTGTTTTCTTGAGTTTTAGTTTGTGTTCCTGTTTTCCTTAAATATCAAATATGTTTATTTTCTCACTGGTCCTGGAATATAAACTGCATAATTTAACCAGAGGAGCATCTTAGATGTGATTGAAAGCCTCACTCTCCTAGGCAGGCTGGCAAGCATGACATTCAGATGTCTGTCATTAAAATGGCATCTTTGGTTTTTCCATCATCATTGTTAATCACTAGTAATGAGGATTAACTACTGGAAATAGATAATGCCTCATGAACTTGTCAAAGTTTGGAAAAAGATACTGAAGTACATACTTTGCTATATACTGCAATGGTTTTTAAATATATATATCTAAATAATGAAATACTTGCTTATCTATCCAGATACCTTCAATAGTTTTTCAAAAAATAGTTTTCACCTGGATTGGTATTTTAAAAATGCGACCCACAGAGGCATGCCCCTTTATGAGCTGTGCAACCTCAGAGAAGAAAGAGCCAAGAAATGTGTTCCCAAGTGCCAGGGCCTCTCCTCTGCTTTCAACAAAGGAACTACACTAGTTTTTATCTGTATAATTTTATTTAGATTGCTTAGGTTTTCATTTAAGGAAAGCCATCATGGCTAAAAACAACAGCAAATCAAAACAAAAACAAATTTAAAAAATAATGGAATGCCACTAATCTATATGATGTAAAGAACTTTCAAAGAGGCACTACAGCATAGTGATTAAGACTGTTCTGAAACTAGAATGCTTCACATAATGTTCTATAGCTAGAATGCTATATAAGCAGGCCTGATAGAAGTGTTGTTCTGATTATTGATTTTACAATTAGCCATTGATTTATTTAGAGAAAAGAAACAAAGCTTGATTTAAAGTGTATATTTAAAAAATTAAAAACATAGCAAAAATGTTGTTTGTTAAAATATTCATTATTTGGGGGAAACTTTGGAAACAAAATGAATTCCCAAGTTAAGAGAAGGTCTCAATCTTTAACAATTAACAAGTTAGCATAAATTACTAATTGACATACCAAGTACAGGTAATTTTCATGTAAAAAGAAAGTAGAAACAGCTTTAAGAGGTCAATGTGTGGCTCACACCTGTAATCCCTGCACTTTGGGAGGCCGAGGCGGGCGGATCACGAGGTCAGGAGATCGAGACCATCCTGGCTAACACGGTGAAACCCCGTCTCTACTAAAAATACAAAATTAGCCAGGCGTGGTGGCAGGCGCCTGTAGTCCCAGCTACTCGGGAGGCTGAGGCAGGAGAATGGCGTGAACCCGGGAGGCGGAGCTTGCAATGAGCTGAGATCGCGCCACTGCACTCCAGCCTGGGCGACAGAGCAAGACTCCGTCTCAAAAAAAAAAAAAAAAAAAAAAAGAGGTCAATGTATCAACTTCTCGTGATTCAGAACTCCAAAAGTTTGTTGTTTAGGATGTTTTCATATTTTTCATGTATATTTGTTTTACACTATCAAAACCTTTGTGGTAATTACCTTAATAAAGTTAATTTTTAAAAAAATTATTGTTTTATATGACTAACTTATATTTCTTATTAAAAAAGTTTGTAATTATTCCTATTCCTTCAGAGAATAGAGCTTCTGAAATTTGTTTTTACTTTTATGTCAGGCCTCTGAGCCCAAGCTAGCCCATCATATCCCCTGTGACCTGCACGTATACATCCAGATGGCCTGAAGCAACTGAAGATCCACAAAAGAAGTGAAAATAGCCTTAACTGATGACATTCCACCATTGTGATTTGTTCCTGCCCCACGCTAACTGATCAATGTACTTTGTAATCTCCCCCACCCTTAAGATTCTTTGTAATTCTCCCCACCCTTGAGGATGTACTTTGTGAGATCCACCCCCTACCTACAAAACATTGCTCCTAATTCCACCGCCTATCCCAAAACCTATAAGAACTAATGATAATCCCATCACCTTTTGCTGACTCACTTTTCGGACTCAGCCTGCCTGCACCCAGGTGAAATAAACAGCCTTGTTGCTCACACAAAGCCTGTTTGGTGGTCCCTTCACAGGGACGCGTGAGACACTTTAAATTCAAGATAACTTATATTTCAAAGTCTCAAGAAGAAAAGTATTTAATAGAAACTTCTGTCTCCCTTTCAGTTTAAAAAAATTATGAAAGATGTGCTCAAAATCAACTCCAGTACAATCTGTAAAGATTCAATATATCTGACAGAAATAGTAACCACATCCTGAATTTAAGAAGATACACCTACATTTTTAGTTTCTGCTTAATATATAAAAAGCTGAGAAGACCATTACTTCTACTCTATTACCAAGGGTGGGGGTGGGGGTGGGGGGTTGAAACAAATATACAATCTACTGTAAAATTTAAAAAGCAGAGTGTCATTGACAGACTATCCCCATACTTTTAGTTCCTATGTAACAAACTGTAACACAACTTATTAAGAAAACAAACCAAGACCTGGAGCAGTGGCTCCTGCGTATAATCCCAACATTTTTGGAGGTGGAGGCAGGTGGATCCCATGAGCCCAGGAGTTTGACATCAGCCTGGGCAAAATAATGAAACCACACAGCTCTACAAATATACAAAAATTAGCCGGGTATAGTGGTGCATGCCTGCAGTCCCAGCTACTGGGGAGGCTGAGGTGGGAGCCTGGGAGTTCAGGGGTGCAGGGAGCTGTAATTGTGCCAGGGCACTCCAGCCTGGGCAACAGATTGAGACCTTGTCCAAAACAAACAAACAAACAAACAAGGAAAAGAAAGGAAAAAGTACAGGAAAAAGGAGAGAAGGAGGGAAGGAAGAAGAAAGGAAAGGAAAGGAAGAAGGCAGGCAGGCAGGCTAAACCATGCTTATTAGTATGGTTTTGTAACAAACAGCTGGTTTTCAGCCAAACACAAACAGCTGAACTTCAGGCAATCAGATAGGCAAGGATCAGACTATGCCCAAATAAAGCAAATGCCTCATCACACCATACCCAGATAAGGCAGATACCTAATTGTAGCCAACCAGATAATTTCCCTTTTTTGTTTTTTTGGGGAAACCAGCCCCACACCCCCCGGCGGGTACCCCAAGTCCAGCAGAGACAAAGGAATTAGAAAGAGAATAAGAGTTTAAAAGGCGGGTCCAGGGGACCAGAGCAGAGGCTTGCTCACGGCCCAGAGCTCTCAGCCTCCACCCAATTTATTGGTTTACAAGCTCTTTGTTCTTAGGGCAAATGGGAGAGGTAAGAAAGGATGAGGAAAAGAATTAATCAGTAAAGGAGAACTTGTGAGTCATTCAATAAGCAGTGGCGGTTTCTGTCAATTTCCTCGAAGAAAGGCGTGTGTCTAAACTACTTAAGATCTTACCGGGACTGAAACAGGTGGGAGCGAGTCTCAGGAGGAGCCAAGTTGTTTGATTATATGCCACTGCTTCAAGGGAGTGTTATCTCCCCAAGCACCTGTGGCATGCCCCGAGCTGTTATGCTCTCAGGGCATAAAAACATGACGGCAATAAGGATGTGTCCGGAATTGGTTGGTTCTTGGTCTCACTGACTTCAAGAATGAAGCCACAGACCTTCGTGGTGAGTGTTACAGTTCCTAACGGTGGCGTGTCCGGAGTTTGTTCCTTCTGATGTTTGGATGCGTTCGGCCTTCTGGTGGGTTCCTGGTCTCTCTGGCTCAGGGGTGAAGCTGCAGACCTTGGCGGTGAGCGCTACAGATCTTAAAGCGGCACGTCTGGAGGTGTTCGTTCCTCCCGGTAGGTTCGTGGTCTCGCTGGCTTCAAGAGCGAAGCTGCAGACCTTCGCGGTGACTGTTACAGCTCATAAAGGCAGTATGGACTCAAAGAGTGAGCAGCAGCAAGATTTAAGTACAAAAAGCGAAAGACCAACGCTTCCACAGCGTAGAAGTCGACCCCAGCAGCAGGCTCAGGCAGCCTGTTTTTATTCTCTTATCTGGCCCCACCCACATCCTGCTGATTGGTAGAGCCGAGTGGTCTGTTTTGACAGGGTGCTGATTGGCGGATTTACATTCCCTGAGCTAGACACAAAGGTTCTCCACCTCCCCACCAGATTAGCTAGATACAGAGTGTAGATTGGTGCATTCACAAACCCTGAGCTAGACAGGGCGCTGATTGGTGTGTTTACAAACCTTGCGCTAGATACAGAGTGCCGATTGGTGTATTTACAATCCCTGAGCTAGACATAAAGGTTCTCCAAGGCCCCACCAGAGTAGCTAGATAAGAGTGTGGATTGGTGTATTCACAAACCCTGAGCTAGACACAGGGTGCTGATTGGTGTGTTTACAAACCTTGAGCTAGTACAGAGTGCTGATTAGTATATTTACAATCCCTTAGCAGGTTCTCCACGTCCCCAGCAGACTCAGGAGCCCAGCTGGCTTCACCCAGTGGATCCCGCACTGGGGCTGCAGGTGGAGCTGCCTGCCAGTCCCGCGCCGTGCGCCCACACTCCTCAGCCCTTGGGTGGTCTATGGGACTAGGCGCCGTGGAGCAGAGGGTGGCACTCCTTGGGGAGGCTCAGGCCGCACAGGAGCCCACGGAGGCTCAGGCATGGCAGGCTGCAGGTCCCGAGCCCTGCCCCGCGGGCAGGCAGCTAAGGCCGGGCGAGAAATTGAGCACAGCAGCTGCTGGCCCAGGTGCTAAGCCCCTTACTGCCCGGAGCCGGTGGGGCCGGCCGGCCGCTCTGAGTGCCGAGTCCGCCGAGCCCACGCCCACCCGGAACCCGCACTGGCCTGCAAGCACCGCGCGCAGCCCCGGTTCCCGCCTGCGCCTCTCCCTCCACACCTCCTCGCAAGCTGAGGGAGCCGGCTCCTGCCTTGGCTAGCTCAGAAAGGGGCTCCCACAGTGCAGCGGCGGGCTGAAGGGCTCCTCAAGTGCCACCAAAGTGGGAGCCCAGGCAGAGGAGGCGCCAAGAGTGAGCGAGGGCTGTGAGGACTGCCAGCACACTGTCACCTCTCAAGGAGACTTTTCTCCTCAGAGGCCGCCCATGGCTCCCCATGGGTGTCTCACACAGGGGAGACCAGCTTATCTGGCTTCCCAGAAACTCTTTCCCACATGTTTCTTTTCTTGTCCTATAACAGCTTGCTGCTCATGCTGATGGGTGGAGCTCTCCTAAGCTCCTCTTGTTCTGAATGCTTTTCAACTCATGAATCATTCTTGGTTCAAGCAAACTGTCAAATTTGTCTAAAGGCTTTGTTATTACACTACAAAGATCATGTATTTACTTGAGCTTATTAGAGACCTAAGGTCACAAAGCAACCAATTAGTTTGAAATCTAAGGAGAGACAAAGACTTAAAGGAGAGACAGACAAGAGCTTCCCTGGAGCAGACTGTAAGATGAAAAGAAGTCCGGCTTAAAAGAGGGTCTGGTGATTTTAGCCACACTTTTAAGAACTTTCTAAAGGTCAGGTGACAAATTACTAGACTAGAGTGAGAAATTAGAAACCCTGAAACTGGTGAGGGGAATTTGACCTCACTAAGAATTTCTTCTTCATTGGCCTCAACAGGGGTTCATGAGAGAGATTGAGAGCAGGATAGGATACCAAAGAAGTTTCCTAGAGTGTTGCAGGCGTGTTGGAAGGAAGTAGCTGCTGCTACAGAAAAGAGGCACATACCTCTATTCCGTCCTTTCCCCTGTGGAATGGAAGCCTTTGTTACAGTAGAAAGAGCAGCAAAATCAATATACTTCAAGGGGAATAGTAACCACAAGAAACCTCTTAAGCCCAGAGTGACAAAGATCCTTGACCACTGAGAAAGGATCTTGTGAAAGAGCTGGAAAATTCTTGTGACACAAGGCTTGTTATAGATTCTAGAGAATTGTCTATCTTGGGAAGAAAGACAAAGATCACTGAGAAAACCAAGTCTAGACAAAAGGTATGCCTAAGAATGAGACTGAACCAATAAAATGAAAACCCCATAGAACTAAAAAGTTGGTATATATTATTCCAAGTATATGGATAATTACAAGAAGAATATATAATCTAAATATTACAGTTAAATACAGAGATTGACATTAAAACTTTGAAAAGCACAACCAACTGTATATTGTCTGTAAGACATCTACTTTAAATGTAGCAACTTAGAAAATTATTGTTGTGGACTTTAACATTCCTTTCTCAGTAACCAGGAGAATCAATAAAATCAGCAGGGATTTAAAATATTCAACCAAAACTATCAACCAATTTCATATAGTTTATATTTATGCAACGCTATACCCAACGGTGAAAGAATATGTACTATTTTCAAGTGGGCATGGAACATTAATTAAGATAAGTTGAATCCTGGATCATGGTTAAGTAATTGAAATAATACAGGCCATGCATGGTGGCTGGCTGGGTGTGGTGGCTCACGCCTATAATACCAGCATTTTGGGAGGCCAAGGAGGGCAGATCACCTGAGGTCAGGAGTTTGAGACCAGCCAGACCAACATGGCAAAACTCCATCTCTACTAAAAATACAAAAACTAGCCAGGCGTGGTGGCACGTGACTGTAATCCTAGCTACTGGGGAGGCTGAGGCAGGAGAATTGGTTGAACCCAGGAGGCAGATGTTGCAGTGAGCCAAGATTGTGCCACTGCACTCCAGCCTGGGCAACAGAGCAAGAGACTGTGTCTCAAAAAAAAAAAAAAAAAAAGAAATAATAGAAATAATATAACGTATGTTTTCTGATCACAGCATAGTTAAACTGGAAATCGATGAGAGAACAGAAAGGTATCTCTAAACTACCCAAATACTTGGAAAGGAAATATCACCATTCTAATTAACCTGCAAGTCAAAAAGAAACAGTGGATATTAGAAAATATTTTAAACAAACTGTTAATGAAAGGACAACATATAAAGGCTGTGTGATGCAAACTGACCAGTAAAGAAAAATTTATTAGAAAATAAAAATATTGCATAACAATGAAAAAGCTTCCATTTAAAGGATAGAGATTAAAAAACAGGAGAAAATTAAACCTAACACAAAAATAAAGAAATAATAAGTGCATGTAGAAATGAATACAGTTAATTTTTTTTTAAATAATGGAAATCAATAACACCAATAGGGGTTGGTTGGAAAGAACAATACACTATAATTGCTAAATCAAGCCACTTAGAGCAAAATAAAGATGAAAAACACAAATTACCAATAAGTGAAAGAGGGGATATTATAACACATGCTATAAACATTAAAATGATAGCACTATATTAGGCTTATGTAATCCTATATCTGTTAATAAGTTGAATTCATAATTTTAAAAATTCCAACAACCACAAAAATTCCAAATCAAGGAGTCTTCAATAGAGATTTCTTCCTATCATGTGTGGAAGAAGTAATACCAATTGTACGCAAATTTTCCAAAAAATTAAAGACTAGGGAAAACTTTTCATTCATTTTATGAGGTCTGCAGTACTCTGACACAAAAGCAAGACAAAAATAAGAAAACTAGAGGCTGTTATTACCAATAAAAATAAAAATAAAGAAAATCTCCAACGAAATATTAGCAAATGAAATCCAGAAATATATTAAAATAAAAACATATCATGACCAAGTAAGTTTTATCTGGCATACGTAAGACTGATTTAACACTTGAAAGTTAGTATATTCACTGTATTAACAGATTAAAGTAGAAAAATGATGTAATTCTCTTGCTAGAGAGAGAAAATACATTTGTCAAAATTCAACATTCATTCATGTTAAAAATGATTACTAAACTAGGACTAGAAGGAAAGTCCTTTACCCATGCTGAAAAAATTTGTACATAGATCAATGAAATAGTCTGCATTAGTATTTTATTTTTATTAAGCTGTTATATTTTTAAACATATTTTATACACATGTTCTTTACCAAGTATGTGATTTGTTATTTTTTATTTGTTTATGTATTTTTTGCCTGTGGCTTTCAGCAATTTTTCTGGAAGACAGGAGAAATGCTATCGTTTTTGCCTTTCACAATTGGTAGAATTCTCTGATCTTTAGATTTAGCCTGATATATCTTTTTCTGTATTTTTATTTTTAACCTATTTTATCTTTAGCTTTAAATAGGCTTCTCATAAGCAGCGTACAAATAGGTCATAGTTTTTTATGTAGTCTGACAGTCTGACTTTTTTTCTTGAGATAGAGCCTCACTCTGTCATCCAGGCTGGAGTAGTACAGTGGCGCAATCTCGGCTCACTGCAACCTCCACCTCCCGGGTTCAAGTGATTTTTCTGCCTCAGCCTCTGGAGTAGCTGGAATTTCAGGTGCCTGCCATCATGACCAGCTAACTTTTGTATCTTTAGTAGAGACAGGGTTTCACCATGTTGGCCAAACTGGTCTCCAACTCCTGACCTCAGGGGATCCTCCTGCCTTGGCCTCCTAAAGTGCTGGGATTACAGGGGTGAGCCACCCTGCCTGGCCACAGTCCGACTTTTAATTGGGGTATTTAGACTACTTACAATTAATGTAATCATTAAAGTGATAATTATCTTGTTAATTGTTTTGTACTTGGAAGTTCCATCTGTCATTTGCTTTTCTTTCTCCAATTTTCTTACTTCTTATGCACTAATTAAATGTTTTCATGATCCTACTTTGTGCTGTTTGTTGGCTTATTAGCTATAAATCTTTCTTTTATTATTTTAGTGGCTGTGTTATAGTGTGTAGTGTACATTTTTAACTTATCAAATTATCACAGCCTATGTTAATGTGATATACCACTTCATATATAGTATGTAATCCTTGCAACAATGTAATTTCATTTCTCCTTTCCTGGCTTACATGATATTGTTTTTATGTATTTGACTTTTATATTTGACATGTTACAAGCCTCACAAAACATTGTTATTATTTTTACTTAAACAGTCACAATCTTTAACACAAATTTAAATAACAAAAAATATTATTTATATTTACACATATATTTATAATTTTTAGTGCCCTTTTTCTGTGAGGGTCTAAGTTACTATATGGTTATCATTTTACTGCTACCGGAAGCATTTCTTTAATTTTCTGATGATTTTTTTCTGATACTTTTTTATGTATTCTAAATGTTTTATTTTGTCTTTGTATTTTGAAGATATTTTCACTAGTTAAATAATTCTCATTTGGCAGTTATTTTCATTTCAGTACTTTGAAGACATTGCTTTATTGTTATATAGCTTGTACTGTTTTGACATGAAATCTTCTATTTTCTTTATATTTGATCCTCTATTCATAGTTGTATTTTTCTCTGATTTATTTAAGTTTTTTTTCCCTTTTATGGATTTTCTGTAATTTTCTTATGATATGCCTTTTATAGTTAACTTCATTTTTCTTACTATTTGGGTTCATTGAGGTTTTAGGCCCTATGGGTTTATGGTTATCATTTTGGAAAATCTTTGAAGATTATGTCTCCAAATTATTTTCTCTCTACTTTTCTCTCCTTTAGCAATTCCAGATACTTGTATAAAAAGATGTTGGTGGGTAGCCTACAGATCTTGATGTTGCTGTTTTTTTTTTTTTTTTAATCTTTATTTCTCTTCAAGTAGTTTCTATTGTTATTGTTTCAAGTTTTCTAAGCTTTTCTTCTGTAAAGTCTCATCTGTCATTAATCCCATCCAGCATGTTTTTCATCTAGAATTTCTTCTCACATGAACCCTTATTTAACCTGAAACCTTTCTCCAAGTTTCACCTTCCTCTCAATAACCAAATCCACCTCCAAACCGACCTTTTTATCCAGTGACAACTCATACAATAATATTTTTTGAATTGTTTAATTCCTCTTTGCTCCAACCTCTCCTTTCCTAAGTGGGGCATAGAGCTCAAATTACTTAATCATAAAGTGGATTTACTTGTCTTGTTCCTCAACCAAAATAGCCACTATTCCTAAAATTATCTATGCTTATGCCTCTTTCCTAGAACTCTTATTGTGGTAGACTTGAGGGGGATCATTTGATAGAAATAATATGTTATTTTTGCTTGCATTGATCTATTTATATAAATCTAACTACAGTCATATCATAAAAAACTTGGTTCTCAAACTAAAGACAGGAAAATCTGTGTGTAAAACCAAAATGTAGTAAATCCTTATCTTATGTGAAAAGAGTAAAAAGGCACAATTTCATTTTTAAAAAATTGTTAATCAGAGAAATGCAGATTAAATTATACTTTTTAATGTCCATAGTGTCTTTAATTTTAAGATAGCTGATCAATAACGATTCCTAATTCTTTCTCAATTTGCATAAAACTGTTCTTACAAAAATAAGATTAAGTATAAGTTTATAATAAATTTGGAAATCATAAATATTACACAAGAGTTAGTTTTTTTCTCACTAAATTCTGCTAGGACAAAAGTATGGGGTTCAGGTGAAAACACACCTACTAGGATAACTCATTAGGTATCCATAATTTAGAGGCCCAAGAAACAAAATGTCAACAAAAGTCATTTATATGTGAATCTCCAGTAAAACCCCCAAAATCCAATAAGCTAAAATTAGTTAAGAAGTAAGTAAAGGAAATTTGGCTCTAATATACATATTTGAATTTTTTAATATTATTTAACATAATTTTATTGTAAAGTTGTATGTATTTATTTTCTTTTTCTTTTATTTTTATTAAATGTGGAATCTTAAGTTTTCATCATATAATTATCTCCTCTCAAATTTCTCCCATTTTGTTTCCATTCTGGTGAGTTACTAAAATTTGATAGCAGCCTCTTCTATTAATGCCATTTTATCACACACTGGTTGCCCAAAATTCTAAAAGCACAGCTAGATTGTTTAATTAAGGAATCAAAAGAAAGAAGAGAGAATCATGTCTGAAAAGCACTTATTAACATTTAGTTCAATACCATAATATTGTAGATTATTAAAGAAGGTTTGAAGAATTTAAGACAATTGCCTTGGCCCACAGCATGTTACTATCTAGTTAGCAATACAACATAATTATTCTAACTGCAAGTCCAGTTTTTTTGTATTACTCATTACTGCCTTCTTAAAAGGATATCAGGATATCTAAAAAGAACTGTAAAATAGTATTTTTATAACATTAAGAAATGTATTTTTAATTGACAGATAACAGTTGTGTATATGTGTAGGGAAGAATAGTATTTTGACACAGGGACTATCGCATAATATAAGCATTCTGGAGAGCGAATTTGTGTATGGTTTTATGCTTGCATTCATCAGTCTGGATTTCACTTGTCTTTAATTACTTCACTTAATTAGCTCAAACCATTGGTATATCCAAAATAACACAGTTTATGTGATGTTTAATTACCTTCTCTTACAATTTGCATGAGAAAAGTATCTGAGTGTAAAATAATTTTGTTATGTCTATGATGTATATGTGGTGCTACCCTCCACCGGAAATTGATGAATGAGGGTAGTTTATAAACAAAAGTAAAATGAGCCATGAAAGATGATGGAAGTTTTTGGAAGTCATTTTTGGAAGTTTTAGAAGTTATTTTATGCACCTAATGATGAGAGAAAAAAAACACAGAAATGTCTACAAAAACTCTTCAAGACCATTTATAGCTTTCAAAGAGAGGTAGTTGAAATGTGGAATCTTTTTAAAAGAAATATAGACTGGGCCTGGTGGCTAACATCTGTAATCCCAGTACTTTGGGAGGCAGAGGCAGGTGGATCGCTTGAGTCCAGGAGTTCGAGACCCAGCCTATGCAGCATGACAAAACCCTGTCTCTGCAACAAATACAAAAATTAGCCAGGTGTGGTGGCACATGCCTGTAGTCCCAGCTACCTGGAAGGCTGAGACAGGAGGATTGTTTGAGCCTAGGAGATGAAGGTAACAGAGAGCCAAGATCACACTATTGCACTCCAGCCTGGGTGACAGACCAAGTACCCTGTCTCAAAAAAATTTGTTTTAATTAAATAAAAGGTGTTGGTATTTTTATACTACGGTTTCTGTCCTGATGCTAAATAGGTTCTTATATTTTCTTTGTGTTAGCTTTACTAATACTACTTCGTATACTGTTCTAACCAATTACTTAAGTACAATGGTATTTGAGGAATTTCATCGATGTTTTGTTAAGATCTGTAAAAGATCTCTTTTTAAGACTATAAACATACTTATATATTTTATTATAAAATGCATACTCTAAGTTCTTTGAAATTGCTGCTCTTGAACGTTCTAGAAGTGGGGAATATTTTATAATAGAATCAATTAATTGGAAACAGAAAGCATTCGTTTCTCATACTAGGTCTCAAAATATGTTTCATCCGTTTCTGCAGGAGCAAAAATTAGTTTACAAATTCAAGTTTACGTGACATTTTACAATTTAGAATATTGCTTAAACATAGCTGATGCTGCCTTATATACACCTATAATAGTAGTGAATTGTATTTCTATTTCTAAAATACCTGATTTAAATAAAATATTGTCTTTGATTATTATTTTCTTTGTATTACTATAATACATGCAAAATATGTACATTCGAAACAAAGTGGCACATTAAATGACAGGTTGTTATTTCTTCTGTGATTTTTTATTTTATATCGCATTTGCCATTACATAAAAGGACATTATATAAAAGAAATATTTTCTAGACATAAAAAGTTGAATTTTTTATTATTAATCTAAAAATAATTACTGAGACATTATACTTGCTGCCTAGGACACAACAATGAAAACAACAGACTTGGTCCCTGCCTAGACATAGTTTACAACCTCTGTTCCCTGACTATGAATGATAAAAGACAGATTTTTTTCCTCTAACATTTCTTTATAACCACAAAGAACAGATTTTGTTCCATAGGTTGTCTCCTCTCCTTCAACTTTGAAACCTGTTGTGGAGCTTTTGATAGTTAACTGTTATAGGAGTAGGAACTAACTTTATTTAAAAAACATGTTTTAACATGCTCAACATCCTTTTTCCAAACTCTTAATAATATATGTTACATATGTATAGATACACAAGAACAATTACTATTTTACTGTCAAAAGTACTGTTTTGAAAGTTCAAAGCTCTTCTGATACAACAAAGATGTTAGACAATATTTCATGTTTTCTTTTATTCTTCATTTGTCTTAAATTCTTGCCTAGATTTCGTTTGTTGTAAATTTTGCCATGTCATCTTATTTTTGTTTAAATCCAATCTTTCAATATTTATTCTGTTTAGATTTCACCAAATGCTAGACATTAAGCAAGAAAAAGGTGAATGTTATAGAGTACATTCCTTTTAGAAACTCTTAATCAAGATTAGAAGAAAGGCATATATAATGTTTCATATATTCTGTATGATATAATTGTGTGAAGTAGCTGGGCATGGTGGCTCACAACTGTAATCTCAGCATTTTGGGAGGCTGAGGTGGCTGAATTGCTTCAGCTCAGGAGTTTGAGACCAACCCGGGAAACATGGTGAAACTCTGTGTCTACAAATAAATACAAAAATTAGCTGGGTATGGTGGTGTGTGCCTGTATGCCTAGCTACTCAGAAGGCTGAGGTGGGAAAACGGCTTGAGCCCAGGAGCTGAAGGTTGCAGTGAGCTAAGATCACACCACTGCACTCTAGCCTGGGCAACAGAGTGAGACTTTGTGTCAAATAATAATAACAATAATAATTGTGTGAAGTATAGTTAAGTTTTTAATATCTATCTATTGATCTATCAATATTATTCCAAATGAAGACACTATGTTTCCGGAGCAGAAAAGATTATTATTTATTTGTGTTATAGTAGGTAGCTAGTCAGACATAAGAAGGACAGGAGAGGGCCCCTGCCCCAACCAGGAATGTCAGGCAACCATCTTGTGATGATCAGGCAGTTGTTAACCCGTCTCTCAAAAATTATAATTGGTCACAGCCCATGCCAGGGAAAGGCAGTCTCCCAATAAACAGAAACATCTGAAACTGGGGACCAGCAGCTTCCTGATAAGATCTCAGGAGTTGGGTGAGTGGGATCAAGCATGTGCACTAAGAGGTAAAATGGCAGAGTTTAACTGGTATATGACCTCCTTGGGATATTTTACTGGTAAGGGGAAAATGTCTCAAAGTGAGCATGCACACAATTCCAGGAAACACACTATGCATAGTCCCCTCCCAAGCACTAGCCACCCACTGCGCATGCAGACAGCCCACCCCAAGGGAAGAATCAGGGGAGAAGGGATGCAAGACCCCAGAAATGTGCCAATGTATAAAAGTGCAATTAAAGCCCATGTGATCTCTCAAGCCGCCCACTTGGCCCTCTCACAAGTGTACTTTATTACTTTTTATTCCTGCCCTAAAACTGTTTAATAAACCTTCACTCCTGCTCTATGACTTGCCTTGATCACTTCTTCTTCCTTGTGCCTCTCAGTCGAATTCTTTCTTCTGAGGATGCAAGAATTGAAGTTGCTGCAGACCCATGTGGATTCACCACCACTAACATAATTTGGTGCTGTGACCCAGATACATTCCACTGCTAACATACTTTGGTGCCACGTGACTCAGATACATTCCCTAGTGGTAAGAAACCTCTACACCTCACCTTTGGCTGGAGATATTCAACCCTCATAAATAGTTTTCTTCTCCCCTTTCACTCTTCTCTTTATTAACCAACCCCAAAATGATTCCTCTCAGACACATATGGCTCTGCTCCCACCAACTGATCTCTTCACTCACCCTGATAGGTGGCTTGTGGGGGTGGGAAGAACCTTGGGGTCTGCATCAAGTAGAACTGAAGCCCTAATGGCCCTCCTGGACAGGAGGCTCATGAGAGTGGTAGAGCTAAAGCCTAAAACTGTGCAATGTCTGGGGTTTCATCTGCTTTTTCAACTAAAATTGTCTCTTTCCCAAAAACCCACATTACTATTCTCCCATTTTCTCTGTTTGTGTTCCGAAATGGCCTTGAGCATACGCTGGACCATCAACCTTAGGGCAAATCTTCCTCTTTGCTTTCACTTCACAGGCCACGTGACTTCTCAAACACACACTCCCTGTTATTTGTGTGCCCACAGCTCTTACTGCATTTGCTTAGCAGCAAAGGCATGGGCTCCCTTGCAGATACCCCTTGAGATTTATACTTGTTCTTACCTTAACAGCTAGGATGACCACCACCCCTGCTACAGACACTAATTGGAATACTGGCTCTGCCAGCTCCTTATGACACACTATACGCTTTTAGTTCCTGTTACATCTCAGGGCCAAGTTTCTTAGTGTCTTTTGAAGCAGTTTGTTTACCAGCATGGGGCCACACTCTGGACCTTTAAGGATCCCACTTACTTGCTTTTTTGAGTAAGCACCCCTTTGGGAAAAGGTAAAATTCTTCCTTAATCATTTTGAAGTTTCTATCCCAAGTCCCAAATTATCCAGAAGTTACTACTTTACATCAAGAGGGCAAATAAACATTGCCCTCTCGAATCCAAGGGTTGCTATTTCTGCAAGCATATGAAGCCTTTCCAGGAGTATTCCTCTCACTTCCTCCCACTTCCTCCTGTAGCCTGCTTTTCTCTAATTACTTCCACACCCATCTCAACATGCATCAAGACCTTCAAGGTCATATTCAAAGCAAGAGGGAAGAGAAGTCCAGCCCCCTTGTGGGAGTTAACTGAAAAGCAGGCTTCTCATCTACTTAAAGAACACGGGAAATGGGAATCTAAGAAAAGTGATAATCATTTTGTTGTTAAAATGCTCTATGAGAGAGTCACTATAAGGTCATGGAGACAAAGATATAGGCCAGCCCAATGCCACAGGCCCAAGAGATCCATAGAACAGAGATAAAGTTTGGTCCCCAGCTAACAGATTGACATTAGAATAGAGGTGAAGGCAAGATTAGGGGTATACAGTAAGACCAGTTCATTCCAGAACCCCAAGGATGAACAGGGGGCACACTGTTCACTCCAGTATCTCCTCTGTTCTAAAGTGGGTAATTGTGGGGATGAGATGAGACCAAAGTTAAGGGTACATGATAAGACCAGTTCATTCCAGAACCCAAAGGATGATGGGGGACCACATTCATAGGAAAGTAAGATGGAACACTTTCTTTTTCCTTTTTTCTCCTCTCTTCTTTCAGATGGGTAATTGCATCTCCATAGCACAGGCATGTCCTTTGGTGCAACCTCAAAAAAAGGGAAAAGTTTGATTCTCCCAAACCTTAAAACAAATAACAGTTTTCCTTTGTAATACTGTTTGGCTTAAAAATGAACTGTGAGGAGATTACAGAAGACAGCCTTGAAACCCAGTGCCCTTATGCAGGAGATACTCAGATTAGCCTCTTCAATCTTTCATAACTGAGAACAAAAAAGGAAGACAAGAGTAAGAAAAAGAAGAAACACAGGGACTAGAGGCAAGCTCAACTATTGGCTGCTTTACAAGCTCTCCAGCGCCCTCCTTGTTGCCCTCAGAATACCCTCCCAGGTAACTTCCAGTGGTGCAAGAAGCGAAGCCACTGGTGCAAGAAGCGAAGCCACTGGAAGGCAAACTGCCCCAATAGCTTAAATGGGAAAAAGCCCCTCATGGCTTGCTCTCTCTGCCACAAGCTTGGCTGCTGAAAACAAGACTGCCCTGAGGGCCAAAGTTCCCCCAAGACAGAATTTCAACTCCTGATAGACTTGAGCTTAAGGAGCTCTCTGCTCTGTCTGGCTTCCAAATCAGACATTGTCATTAAAAGGACAAGGGCAAGGGCAACTCTGAAGGCCACAAGTAACATCATAAATTTCCCTTTTAGGTTCCAGAGCTGCCTCCTCTGTGCTAATCTTCTCTGAAGAAGTCTCCTTCAAATCCTGTTGGGTAATAAGGAAAAATAGCACTCCTCTTTCCAAAAGAAGAAATTCACACCCCTTTATATTACTTAAAGGACCAATTATCATTCTCCCACCAGTCCCAGGGAATGTCTAAACACTCCACACCTGTTGGAGGAATCCTAAAGTTTCCAAGATGGATGCTTGCTTAATATTTACCCAGTCTCTGAATTCATCCTCCCCTTTTACAGCCCCATTCCTCCTGGGAAAGCTTAGTAAATCTTTAAAAAATAACTTTAACCTGGACAGTCCTACATCAAGGGTTTCAAAATAGCCCCCACTTATTTGGACCAGCCCTAGCAAAAATCGAACTGAGCAATCTCTTGTGGGGGTGGTGGGGGTAATTTTGTGGGGGTGGTCGGGGTAATTTCTACAGTATTTAGATAACCTTTTTATTTGCTCCTCCTTAACAGGACTCACACAGCAATATGCAGTACAAACCATCAATTCCTACAAGAAGGTTATAAAGGTAAAGAGGTATTTTTGTAAGGAAGGTTACAAAGAAAAGAGATTTTTATATCAGAAATTATCTTGTATAGTAAATTCTTGTCCTAAAGTAAAATAACTGGTTGTTTAAAAAGGGATGTTTAGGAAAAGTCAGAAAGTTCAAGCATATAATAGATGGTCTGTATAAGTCACGAAAATATTCATGAAAGGGAATTTATAAAAGAAATATTGTACAATTTAAAAGTTATTAGGCTTACTGAATGCTTCCTAACTCGCTACTATGTATGACTTTCAAATATACAACTTGCCTGCTTTAATATTAGGTAAGGCCTGGGGACATACAGAGTTAGCTATGTCCCCCCAGCTATGTTGGAAAGAGTCAGAACTTATCTGCACTTCTGACTGGTGTAGTAGGCTCTAATCCTGGTATAATTAGAATCATTTACCATATTTTTCACTAAAAGTAAAAGTTGCTAAGAGTTAACAGTGTAACACGTATTTGAGATTACCAGAAAAACAGTGTTAGATAAAAGACATGTAAGGATAGTAAAATGTACTTAATTTTAAGACAACATGGGGATGAGGATATTTTCTCCTAGTTTAGATGGTTGAAGGATTGTTTTAAGTTAAACAGGGTAAAGCTAAAGTTTGAGCAAGTTTTACAAGATTTGTAAAAAATTAATGTTTTAAAAAATTCTGTGTGTGAACATATTAGCTAAAATTAAAGGGATGTTATTCAGTTTTCCATAAATTGAACATTGGAATAAAAGTATAACATTGTTTTCTTAGAGCATTATCCTACTCTTTAAGAGAAAATTGTAAATAGTTATAAAATGTTTATGAAAATCTTACCTTATGGTCAAATAGATTAAGATTGAATACATTTGTCTACAAAGTTTTATTAAGGATTTGGTTTAACACTAATAGTAGGCTAATACAAAGGTAATATCTGGCTTTATTTGGACTGTATTTGTGTAAATGTGTTATTGATATGTGTTCCAAAGTATATAACACAATGATATGTGTTAAAACTCCTATCATTCTGATAAAACTTAAATAGTAAATGTTATGTTAAATTATTGTGTGCCACCAAGGTAACAAATTTCCTTGTCAATTGTAACTTTCAGTATGGTTGTCCTAAGACAATTTGTGATCTACAGACAGTTGTCTTACTTTAATCCTCTTCCAAAGGTGGTTTTATAATCAACTATAGGTCTCTTAACAGGTGATCTTAAAGGCAGGTTTATAATAACTTTCAAGACTGTGACATTAGAATAAAGGAAAAAAACTTTCAGGACCATCATGGAGAGTGGAAATATTCATGAATATAAGCATAACAAGACTAAACTAATAGAAGACTAAAATCATCCTGTTATGATTTTTTGCTTAAAACTGCTAATCTTTGGCTTTTCAAATCTAAAAAAATTTTCTTTTGAGCTGTTTTCAGTTTTTAACAATTGAGTATAGTGTAATCCTATAAACAAAATTTGGAGCATATTTCTTTCTCTCTACCTGATTTCTCCAGAATTTTGAAACTATTTTTGAGTATTATTAACTTATAGCCATATGGCTATTTGCATAAGTAATCTAAAAGTCTTTTTTCTTTAGCAGCAGGACACAATTGGAGAAACTATTTTACCAAGCCTTTGACTGCCTGCTTTTCTTTAAGGAATCTAAGTTGTCTATGGAGCCGATAAAAGCCCCTTGAGAAAACTGGCCTCTTACCTTCTCTACACAGTCGCTGTACAGCTCTTGTGGTAAATAAAGAATGTCACTTTCTGACAGGACCAGGAGACCCAATTTATCTTGTGACCTCAAGAGGAGAAGAATTTATCCAACTCACACAGGTACTTGGTGGCACCAACCTATGGCAGGGCTTAAGGCTTTAAAAAAACTTATTTGAAATTTCTTATGAAATGAAGTTCCATCAAAGTCAATTTAAAAAGGAGTCTATATGGCAAATAATTGCATTTGTTGTGCTTTATGCAAATAATCGAGCCAAGTATAATAAAACTAAAGCTTAGTTTGCAAACAAATCAGTCCTATCATCATTTGTTTTTAAGAAAATTGAAGACTGAAGAAAAAAATTATGTTTCAAAAACTATGGTATACATTTTATTAGATTCTAGTCTCATCAGTTATTTTTGAGTTTTTGTCTTCAATTTAGACTAACCCTGCTTAGCCTTATGAACCAACTAGTGATCTCTGGCTTCAGGTCAGAAGAAACAATAGGAATGGATAATATAAAAAATCTGGATCAATATTGTGCTTCTAGGAACATAATGGAATTGTCTAGCAACCCCATGCACCCAAGTCTTAGCAGACATAACTATAGCCACAAGATACCTGGGCTTGTTGGAAGCCTCTGAATTTTTTGGAGCTGCCCTCACCCACTTATTTTGTTTTTACGTTGTTCTAAATCTAATAACCCAATTTGTCTCCTTTCACCTTCAGGCCATCAATATCCAGATGATCCTCAGTGAGGGATACCCTCCTGTCAATATTCAAGAGTCATTCTTCTACAGAAGACCCTACACCGTCCACAAGTGAGAAATGACAGGGGCAAAACACTGCTGCTGTGTCCTTTGGACCTAGCTGGATACCACTTTCACTAACCCACGGAGTTACTTTCATGCCCTGATAGCTAACAAGAGGCCAAGACTCACAGAACAACAACCACCACACCTGTCTGCAGGAAGCAATTACCAAAGACAAACCTTCATCCATTTGTCCTAAAGAATTGGGGTCTTTGAGTCTTGATGGGTGGAATACTATGGTAGGTAGGTAGTCAGACATAAGCAGGGCAGAAGAGGGCTCCCTTCCCCAACCAGGAATGTCAAGGCAACCATCACATGATGGTCAGGCAGTTGTTAAACTGCCTCTGTAAAATAATTGTTCACAGCCCATGCCAGAGAAAGGCAGTCTCTCAATAAAGGGAAACACCTGAAACTGGGGACCAGCAGCTTTCTGATAAGATCTCAGGAGCTGAGTGAGTGGGCTTAAGGGTGTGCATGAAGAAGCAAAATGGAAGAGTTTAACTGGCGTATGACTTCCTTAGGACATTTGACTGGTAATGGAAGAACACCTCAAGTGAGCATGTGTACAACTGCAGTAAACACACTGCTCAGGCTTCCCTGCCAAGCACCTGCAGGCCACTGCACAAGTAGAAAGTACACCCCAAGGGAATTATCAGGGGTGAAAGGACAAAAGACCCTAAAAGTATGCCAATATTTAAAGCCTTAAGTCAAAGGTCAAACCATGCACTTGATCTTTCAAGTCACCTGCTTGGTACCTCTTCCAAATGTACTTTACTTCCTTTAAATCCTGCCCCAAAACTCTTTAATAAATTTATCTCATGCTCTAAAACATACCTTGATCTCTGCTTCTGCCTTACGCCCCTCAGTTCTTTGTTCTAAACACCCCTTTTTTTCTAAGGAGGCAAGAATTGAGGTTGCTGCAGATGCCTACAAATTTGCCGCCAGCAGCATACTTTGGTGCAGTGTGACTCAGATAAATTCCACTACTAACATTTATAGCAGATTGTTCCAATTTCTACTCCTGGACAAGACAATGAGAACTAGATATCATTCTAAGCTTAAAGAGACCTATGGTAGGTAAGAAATTTCAAAAATATATATTTCCTTATTGATTTAAGAAAAAGAGGCAACTGTCCCCTTTCCACTTCTTAGAGTATCTTCTTGGAAAGTAATGGAAATAATTCTAGTTGCTTCCTCTAACTGTTTGGAATGCAAATAAATCCTGCTAGGGGAAAGATAAGATCACTGTTTCCAGCTAAAACACCCTAGGGATGCCTCTATGGCCCCAGGATCTTGTGTATCTTTGATATGTAAACACACAGCTCAGGACAGGCAAATCTCTCTAGATTTCTCACTCTTTCTTCAGTTATAAATTAATTTCTTAAGTCTTGTCCTTTAAACCCAAGCCCCAAATTCCACTAAAATTAACTCACAAAATCCTAATGGTGCAGAAATATTGAAAAATTTTCTCTACAGCCCTATAAGTACATCCCAAAGTGTTATGGAGTCACATTAAGGGGAGGTACAACCAACTTGGATGGATTAGAGATGGTTATCTAAAGAATTGATGCCGAATCTTAAAATATTAACTCTTAACAGAAAGAAAACAAGTTCAGTACAGTTACATCCCTTGCCCAAATTCATTTAGTACTAAGTATTATTTGCTACTACCCTTCACAGAATAAAAAGTGAGTAGCAAGAGGGATAGTGAGAGGCCGGGCACGGTGGCTCATGCCTGTAATCCCAGCACTTTGGGAGGCCAAGGCAGGTGGATCACTTGAGGTCAGGAGTTCAAGACCAGCCTGACCAAAATGGTGAAACCCCATCTCTACTAAAAATACAAAATTAGCCAGTTGTGGTGGTCACGCCTGTAATCCCAGCTACTCGGGAGGCTGACACAGGAGAATCACTTGAACCTGGGAGGCAGAGGTTGCAGTGAGCCTAGATTGCAACATTGCACTGCAGCCTGGGCATCAAGAGTGAAACTTCATCCAAAAAAAAAGTGGGGGGGTGGTAATGAGTGCATTCCAGGCCAAGGGAAAAACACTTACAAAGATGCATTAATGTAAGTAAACTTCAAATAACATGAAACTTAAAATGTACATATACACATAGAAAAAGATAAAGCAGAGATCTAGCTGTGAACTAGAACTAAAATTCTAAGCCCCTCAGTGACTGAACAGAACCCCACTTGGTCATGAAGATTTCAAAGAAACCTGAGAAACTAGTTCATGTCATTACAGAAAGGGAGGTGTTGGGTATGCTTCTTTATACTCTCTTCTCTTCGGAGTTTAGACACAACTGACTAGCATTAACATTGAAATAGAGATCATAAGACTGGAAAAATAGGCTTTTGGTAGCAATAAGACAGCAACACCAACCTGACTCTGATATAGCATCATATGACAGATAGCAGGCCATGAAGGAAATCAAAGAATGTTGACTTTATTAATTTAAATAGGAGATTTTATGGAAAAAAGAAATTGTGAAGATAGGCAACAAGGAAATTTTGGATAGGATGTGCAATAAAATCATGGAATCAGATGATTGGAAGAACTCACAAGACTTCACAGAGCATACTCCTTGAAGGTGTTTTACATAGGCAACAATTACGGTATAACTGGAAAAATAAAGAACATGAAACAATTGGAGCCCTATTGACTTTGAGGTACTTCTTCCTAGGGTCATAATTACACAGGACATGTTTTATCTTTAGTTTATAAAACCACCACCTAGATGTGTGCAAGAAATTTCAGTTTCAGGTAGTTCAAGCAAAGATTCCAATGGGGCTTTTATTGATCATATAGCCAAATGACACATTTTTACCAGTGACATCAGATAAAAATTTATGAATAATCAAGCAAGATCTGCATGCCTCCAGGGGAATTTCAGATGTTAAACAACATATTTTCAGTTATTAGTCAGCCCACTCACCCTATTTGGGCAAAGAGTCAGTACTAGACGTTCCACCATTACTGGAGATAAGCATAGAACTCTATCAATCCATCTTTAAAATAACTCTGTCCTATACAATTTGAAATATAAAACCTACAAATACAATCAAATGAAAGAGCCCTATAAGAACCTACATAGGTAATACTAAAGCTTATGGAAAAATGTAAGATTTAAGAGTAAAACATAGAGTAATGAAAATGTGGAAACAAATTGTATCCTTTAAGAGTATATACCCTAAGAAAAAAATGATAAAAGTAAACAAACGTAGGTTTCATGTATCTGTCAGAAATTTTATTGGAAATTTGATTCAATGGTAGTATAATTGTATATATGAATCTGTATATTTGGAAGGAGGTCTAGGATGAGACAGAGAGAGAAGGAGATAGAGATACATAGATATCTGATATTCAACTAGGGTATTGATGGTATATGAAGAGATAACATGAGACTGGATAAAATCACCAAAAGAATGAAGGGTAAATTAAAGTAAAAAGTAATTAGAATCAAGTGACAAGGCACCAGCCCTTAACATTCTACTGTTAGACTTTGGAGAATAACCATGAATCAGCAAGAGGCAGAGATGGAACAACTAACTAAGGAGAAACTAACAAGAGCACTTGTTGCCCTTGCAGGTTAGTAAGGAAGCTGTTTTAAGAAAGAA
Source organism: Pongo abelii (assembly GCF_028885655.2). NCBI lineage: Eukaryota > Metazoa > Chordata > Mammalia > Primates > Hominidae > Pongo > Pongo abelii. The sequence continues at coordinate 53,865,018 of NC_071985.2, read as the reverse complement.
AGAATGATCATTTGTGCCCAGTGCTGCTAACAAATCATGGCGTATGAAGCATGAGACACAGCTATTGCATTTTAAAATGTAGAGATTGTAGGTGGACTGAAAATAGAATTTGATGGGTGGGTGAGATTGTCAGCATACAGAGCAGGATAGACCATTACAGGAATGGGTTAAAAAGACTAGTGAAAATGGAGGCATTTGGGTGCTGGGGGAAGATTCTACAGAGAAACTGAAACCAAGCAGCCAGCCAGAGATACATGAGAAAAACTGGAAATACGTCATTTTTGTAGACAAGGGAAAGGAGTATTTCAGCAAGAAAAGCCTGAGTTAGATGCTGCTACAAGTCATATTAAAAAACAACAGAAAAAATGTCTGCTGGGTTTAGCAACATGTTCATTGGTCCATAGAAATACTGTTTTGATAGAATAATGGTTACACAAAACAGATGGGTGTGCATTGAGGAAGAATCTTCTCAAGGAAACAGAGTTGGTTTTCTTTGTGTAAGGTTCCTATTTCTTTTATGATGCTAATCTCATCACAGCTGTGATACTTCACCCAATGGTAACTATGTTTAGTATACTGATATTAAGGAAGGTTAATTCTCTCTGCAGACAGCAGCGCTAGAATTTGTCCAATACAGGTGCTTCCTTTTGAATGAGAAAAAAAATGCTGGAAGTTGAGTGCTAATTAACACAGTCAATTTATAGTGTTGAAAAATGGATGCTTACATCTCTGATAAAACAAATGATGATAAACTAATTTTAGACACTAAGGATCACAAAAAATTTTGTTTTTAGTAACTAGTTCTACATAAAAATTTGAATAAACTTCCTCCACCAAAATAGCTGTCATTATTTTCATTAAACCTAAAACCTCCACATAATACCTCTAAAGCAGAACAACCAAGTCTGAATATTAGAGAAAAAAATTAAAGCCCTAAACACCTGAACATTAAGTTTATAGATAAATACCATTAAGTTAAATGAACTATGGTCCCTTTAAGAAATGCTGTAGGAAGAAAAATAAAATATGGTACACTGATTCTGCTGACCACAACCAGAATACTTACACTCTAGTTGTTGAATAATCCAGTGGACTCTATGCTGTCTTTAAAACAACTGTGTACCATATCACTAAATAGTCATGAGGATAAACTTTTCAATTAAAGTTCACTGTTATTTAAAATTTTACACAACAAGAAAATACTGTGTATTTCAATAAACATTTATGGTAACTATGTACCTGACATTTGGAGTTCCAATTTATAAAACTGTGCTTTTTTATTACAAATGTAGCTCAGGCTGGGTATGGTAGCTCACTCCTGTAATCCCAAGACTTCAAGAGGCCAAGGTGAGAGGATCAGAAGAGCCCAAGTGTTCAAGACCAGCCTGGGCAACATGGCAAAACTCCATCTATGCATAAAATACAAAAATCAGCTGGGTTTGGTGGTGTGCACCTGTAGTCTCACCTACTCAGGAAGCTGAGGCTGGAAGGTTTATTGAGCACAGGAGGTTGAGGCTGCAGTGAGCCATGTTTATGCCACTGCACTCCAGCCTGAGCAACACAAGGAGACCCTATCTCTCTCTCTCTCTCACACACACACACACACACTACATATGAGCCATACACACACACACATCATACATTCAATGATTATGTTGGCTCTTTTAAATAGTTGCACACTAAAATTCATTTCATTGCAGACTGTATGTTTAAGTATCAAAAAACAATGTTTTTGATAGCAGCAAGAGCAGACAAATGCCTGGGCTCATAGGGACAGGTACCCAGTGAAACTCCACCTTCAAGCCACAGTTTAAAGCCTGAAGGCCAGACTACAAGTCAAATCCATGGAACAGATTAAGAAACTGTCTTCCTGTTAGGTACACTTTCCTTTGATTGATCATGGGGACCCTTCACCTATTTTACATATACCTACTATTCCCTAATTGCTTTCACACTGCTCACTTTTGACTGGTGGCTTTGTTTTAACCTTTCTTGCATACTCATGAACGAATCAGCACACACTCCCCTATCCTGTGCCTATAAAAGCCCCAGAGTCAGCCACACTGGGGAGATTACCTGACTTCAGGAGAGACGACCCAACCTTCCCAACCCCTCTCCACTGAGAGCTGTTTCGTCGCTCAATAAAATTCTCTGCCCTCATCACTCTTCAGTTATCAACATGACCTCTTTCTTCTTGGAGGCAGGACAAGAGCTAGGGACCCACTGAACACAGGTACCCAGAAAGGCTGTCACATTGGCCCTCTGCCATTAACCCTCATTGACAGACAGCAGATGCCCCATGTGATGGAAGCAGTGGTGGGGCTGAGCTGGTCCCAGAGCTGTGGACCAGAATAGGGCAGGGACTGACTGAGCTGCTAACACACTGCTGTCTCTCAGGCTGCAGACTGTGGTACTGAAAGAGCTAATTACCACATTGTAACACACCCTCCAAGGCTTCAGGGTCAAGAGCACCCCTCTGGGAGCGGCCACATTCCCCTCGGGGTGAGACTCCTGGTCTGGCCACAGGCACCGCATGGAGCCTGCTTCTGTGTTGGCACTCAGAGTGGCTGGGCAGATGCCACTCTTGCCTGTTCACATGCTCCCTCCTGCCAGGAACTGAGCGCACGGTCACAATGACCACGGGAGAAGCAGGCCAGAGTGCAAGCCAGACGAGGCCTGGCTGGCTGAGTAGATGGGGGCCTTCTGTTGCAAGTCCAACAAAGAGACTAAGAAAAATCCTGCATCGTTTTGATTTAAATTCAGCTAAGGTATTTTATAGCTCATCCTCTAGTCTTTTCCTTTTGTTAGTTAGACCTGTAGATAATAGTACATTCGATGGGAAGTAACTGCAAAAGTTTACAATTTGCAGAATATGGAGAAAACGTTTTGCAGTATTCATGGTTATCTTTCATTTTTAAATAATATAAATCTTGGAGAAAAAGCTTGAACCTAATCTAAACTTTTACCACTAATAGAAGAGTAAACTAAAATACCCTAAAACTTGACTTCAAGATGCCAAATAATTTATTACACCTATCTATCTATTTTCATATTAAGTTTTTTAGTTATGATATATATAGTGAAATGTACCCATGTTAATGTTCAGTTCTGTAAGTTTTGATAAGTATATATACCTGTGTAAACACCACTATAATTAAGCTATCAAACATTTACATCACCCAAGTGTTCCCCTATGCCCTTTTGCAGTCAATGCCCTTCTCACACATCAACAATTGTCAACCAATGATATTTTTTCTGGGACTGACATTGACTTTTCACATAAAATTTCACATAAATGAAATTATATGGAAAATAACCTTACAGGCTTGACTTCTTGCACTTTACATAATGCTTTTGAACTTCCCCCATGCTGTTACTAATTTTTTCTTTTCTATTGCTGAGTATTATTTCATTTTGGCTATACCAAGACTCATTTATCCATTCATGAGTCAATAGACATTTTAGTGTGTCTTACATAAAGCTGCTATGATGATTCATGTCTTGTATGCAAATACTTTTTTTTTTTAACAAAATTTCTCTTGGCTAAATACTTAGGAGTGCAATTACCATCCCATTTGATATGTATCTATTCAACTTTACAAACAACTGCCAAATTATTTTCCAAAGTAGCTGTGCCATTTTTCATTCCTGCAGGCAATGCATGAGAGTTCAAATTGTTACGCTCATCAGTATTGGATGTGGATATTTATATTTTCTTTCTTTTTAGTCAATCTAGTGGCTACATAGTGGTATTTCATTTTGGTTTTGCTTTAAATTGCACTTTTATGATATATATTATTGAATAGTGAAGTCAGAGAACTTTTGTCTTAAAGGGTTAAATAAGGAAAAAAATAGGCTTGCTGGCCATGCATTGTATCTCCAACCTACTCAACCCTGCCATTGTTGTTCAAAAACAGCCAGAGGCAATATATAAGAGAGTGGATGTGGCTGTGATCCAGTAAAAGTTTATTTACAGAAGCAGACAGCTGGCTACATAGTACCTGAAGTTTTTCACACACTAAATGTAGAACATATTTTTATGTGCTTCTTAGCAATCCATATACTTTCTTTTGTGAAAGGTCTATTAAAACTTTTGAGCATTTTTAATTGAACTTTTGCTCAATAATAAGTTTTATTAATAGTCATTGCTGAGTTTTATATCACTTCAATTTAGATAGAATAGATAGATAGATAGATAGATAGATAGATAGATAGATAGATAGATAGACAGATAATATTGTAAATGCATTTTCGAAAGCTGAGGCTTATATTTTTATTTTCTTCTGGGTATTCTGGAAAAGCAGATGTTAACATTTTTAAAGAAAAAAATACCAATTTATTTTTGTTTTATAAGTCTGTGTCACAAGTGGAATACCTTATTCTACACCAAAGTCACAATGATTTTTTCCTAACATTCCTTTTAGAATTTGTATAATTTTAACTTTTAAATGTAGATCTAAGTGAAATTTTTACATATAGTGTGAAGTAAGGACCAAAGTTTATTTATTCCCAAATGGATATTCAGCTGTTTAATTACTATTTGCCCGAAAAGAGCATATTTAGCTGAATATCTTAACAACGTGGTGAAATATCTATTAATCACAGATATGTCGATCTATTTCCATTCTATTGGTCCGCTATTTTCATGATCTATCATTATGCCAATAACACACTGTCTCGATTGCTGTAGATTTATATTGTCTTAATGTCAGGTAGTTAAAATCATCCAGCTTTGTATCTGTTTTTCAAAATCCTTTTGACAATTACTCACCATTTGTATTTCCATATAAAGTTTAATATTAGCTTTGCATAATATATAAAATTCTTGCTGATATTGTGCATGAAATTTTGTTGAACCTATTTGTCAATTTCAGTAAAACTGACAATAATAAATTTTTAAATTAATAAAAAAATTTAGAGACAGGGTCTTTCTCTGTCACCCAGGCTGGAATGCAGTGGTGCAATCAAAGCTCACTGCATCATCAAACTCCTGGGCTCAAGCGCTCCTCCTGCCTCAGTCTCTCAAGTGACTGCGACTACAGGTCCAGCCATTTCAATCTTCCAGGCTCAAGCAATTTTGCCTCAGCTTCCCAAACTGCTGGTATTATAGGCATGAACCACCCTGCCCAGTCAATAATGAATTTTACAGTTTTCAGAATATATTTCTCCATTTATTTAGTTTATGTTTTGTTTCTTTTAGCAGTATTTTATATTTTGCAATGTAAAGAAAACTTGTGCACATGATTTAATACATTTAGTCTGAAATATTGCATAATTTATTTGGTAATAGATTTATTGAGATTGAATTCACATGTCACAATTCACCCATTTGAATTGTACAATTCAATGGGTTTTAGTATAGTCTCAGAGTAGTGCAACCGTCACCACAATCCACTGGAGAACAGTTTTATCACCCCAAAAGAAACCGTATGTCTTCTAGCATTGAGTCTCCAATTTCCCACATTCCACACCAAGTTACATTTAAAAAAATACCTACTGATCCACTTTCTGTCTCTATAAATTTATCTATTCCGTACACTTTCTGAAAATGGAATTATATAATATGTCATCTTTTGTTACTGACTTTTTTCATTCACTTACTATTTTCAAGAACCATTCAAATTTTGTGGAATGTACTAGTCAGTAATTCCTTCTTTTTCTGCTGAATAATATTTCACTTTCTGTTTATACCACATATTATTTATTCATCAGTTAATGAGCAATAAGGTGATTTACACTTTTTGGTTATTAAAAGTTTCTAAAAAACATTCATGTACAAGTTTTTGTGTGGACATATGTTTGGTGGATCACATGTTAAATTTATGTTTAACATTTTAAGGAACTGCCAGGCTGTTTCCCAAAGTGGCTGTAACATTTTACATTCTCACTAGCAATATGTGAGTTCTAATTTTTCCACATCTTTGGCAAAATATGCTATTATCTGTCTTTTTCATTATAGTCATTCTAGTAGGTGTAAAGTAGTATATCATTGTGGTTTTGATTTGCAATGTTATAATCTCTAATGATGTTGATCTTATCCGGTGCTTGTTAATCATTTCTATACCTTCTATGGAAAAAAAAACCTATTCAGATTCTCTATTAAATTTTTAAAAATTGATTTATTTTTAATAATGATTTGTAAAAGCTCTTTATATATTCTAGGTACAAATCCCTTATCAAAGATATGATTTGCAAAAATAATATTTCTTTCTCTGTTTTGTACTTTTCTTTTCTTTTTTTTTTTTTTTTTTTGAGATGGTGTCTCGCTCTGTCGCCCAGGCTGGAGTGCAGTGGCACGATCTCGGCTCACTGCAAGCTCCACCTCCCGGGTTCATGCCATTCTCCTGCCTCAGCCTCCCGAGTAGCTGGGACTACAGGCACCCACCACCACGCCTGGCTAATTTTTTGTATTTTTAGTAGAGACGGGGTTTCGCCATGTAGGCCAGGATGGTCTTGATCTCCTGACCTTGGGATCCGCCCTCCTCGCCCTCCCAAAGTGTTGGGATTACAGACGTGAGCCACCGCGCCCGGCTTGTACTTTTATTTTCACGCTCAGTTCTATTCCACTGAGTTGTATGTGTCTCCTTATGCCCGTACCACATTGTGTTAAGTTTTGTAGTAAATTTTGACATCGATAAGTAGAAGTTATCCAGTTTTGTTCCTTTTCATTCCCAAGATTGTTTAGGCTATTCTGGTTCCCCAGAACTTCCATATAAATTTTAGTACCAGCCTGTCAATTTTCAGAAGCCAGCTGGGATTTTGCTAGAGATTGCATGAATGCATTAATTGTTAAAATGACAATAATAGGAAGTATTGCCATTTTAACAATATTTAGTCTCTTTGCCATGTACATAGAGTGTCTTTCCATTTATTTAAATTTCTTTAACTTATTTTAACAATGTTTGGCAGTTGTAAGTGTATAAGATTCCACTTTTGCACTTTTGTTAAATTTATTGCCAAGTATTTTATTCTTTCTGATGCTATTAAATTGGACTTTTTTTTCCTGCAGTCTTGCTCTGTGGCCCAGACTGAAGTACAGTGGCATGATCATAACTCACTGCAACCTTGAACTCCTGGGCTCAAGTGGTTCTCCATTTTAGCCTCCTGAGTAGCTAGGACTAACACGACCAGCTAAGTTTTTAGTTTGTTTGTCTATTTGTTTGTTTGTTTGTTGTACAGACACTCCTGCTATTGCCCAGGCTGGCCCCAAACTCTTGGCTTCATACCGTCTTCCTGCCTTGGGCTCCTAAAGTGCGGGGATTACGTGCCTGGCTGGGAATTATTTTCTTAATATCATTTTAAATTGTTCATTCCTGGTGTGTAAAAAATATAGTTGATTATTTTATCCTGTATCCTGAAATTCTGCTGAACTAATTTATTAGTTCTCTTTGATTTTTAGTTGATTTCTTAAGTTATTCCATATGCAACATCATGACATTTATGAATTGAGATAATTTTTTTTATTCTTTTTCAATCTGGATTACTTTTTTTTCTCATATTTTTACATAAACGACCTGGCTGGCACCTCCAGTACAATGTTGAACAGAAGTCTGAAAGAATAGATATTCGTGCCTTCTCCTTTTTGAAAAATCCTTGAGTTATTTATTAATCACTAAGTATGATGTGAGCTGTTGATTTTTTGTAAATCCACTTTTTCAGATGGAGGAAGTTCCCTCCTAGTATTTATGTGTTTGTGTGTGTGTCTGTGTGTGTGTTTCTAATCATGAAAATGAATAAGAATTTGTCAGATACTTTTACTTTTCACATCTATTGAGATGATCAAGTGGTTTTTGACCTTCATTCTACTGATATGGTTTACTATGTTAATATTTTACATATTAAACCAACATTACATTTCTGAAATAGATCCATCTGTACATGGTGTCCACACATCTGTATATGTTGCTTGATTCAGTGCTAGTATTTGGCAAGGGTATTTTTGTGCGTATATTCATTCATAAAAGACATCTGTCTGTAGAGTTCTTTTTACCTGATGTCTTCGATCTTCTTTTAATATCAGGAAAATACTAGTCTCATTATTATTTCTTAATGTTATTTATTAATAGACCATTTTCAAATAGAGAAAAACTATGGTTTTAAGATGTCCTGAAAGCCTGACATTTTAGAATGCTTTTATTTTCTAAAAGTATGTTTTTCTTCTTGTTATTCTTGTTTATTCCTTACAATAGTTTTTTTGTGAAATTAAAACTTAATTTGTTATGTAAATTGAATTTTTCTAAACTGAAGTAGGCATGCTTCAGGATAAATTTTCTAATGACACAGAGCTCTGTGTGTGGTCACTTTTGGTATACTGCTAGAAAATATGGTGGTTTTGCACTCTGAAATTTTCTGATACAGTTTCCTTTCTCCACTTGTATCTGTAATCTATCTTTTTTCCACTTTTATCTGTAGCTTTTCTTTCTTTTGTTCTGTTGTTGCCTCTAATTGGCTTACTTTGATTCCATTTCAAATGATTTCTCTTCAGTTTGCTGTCCTGTCGTAGAAAACAGGTTTAGCTGATCAGTTTTAAGTGTTTACTGTGACGTCACAGCTCCAGCCATGGGGAACCACTATGAACTCCTTGTACTCATCTGCTGTTGGATTCGGCAAAACTACTTCCCTTTTTCAACTGTTATTTTCAAACTGGACCCCATGTTTTCCAATAAATAGCTGTTGGCTATTTAAGAGTTCTCCTATTATCATGACTATCAAATACTGTATTGAGTCTCACTACTTTTTCTTTGCACGTATAATATTTACATGAACGTCTTGTGGTTGTTTGCCTTTTGCACTTTCTGAGGTTCATAGGGATACCTTGTCTCTAGACTTTATTGTAAACAGTGTTCATGGGTTTTGAGTTTTACATATATAATTGCTCTCCTTTTTTTTTAATGTTAGGATTTAGAAAACTATGCTGCAATCTTCATCTTCTCAGATTTTCTTTATTATCTCTACATGCCTTGAAACAATTGGCTAATAAAATGTTTTCAGTCACTAATTTTGGTTCCTAAAGTTATTTTCTCATTAAATTTCAATGTGATTCACCAAAGATGAATGTGATTAGTTATGGTCACTATACCAGTTAACAGTTAACATTAAGAGACACGTTTTTAAATTTTTTATGATTTATATCAATCTCAACTTTAAGAAACAGAAAATATGAGTTCTGCAGCGGTTTCAAATGGGAAGGCTTAAACTAATGAATCATATGTGATATCTTTCAGACCTGTATTATACAAAATTAAGTTGATTGTTTTCACTGTTTATATTAAAATATTAACTGAATAAAATTGAATAAATGGTAAAAGTAATTCTTATTAGCCAAGCTTTTGAGGATTTAAGCCTGTTCCTACATATTTGCGAACAAAGCCAAGGTTCAAGTGAACTGATAGAAAATGAAGACAAAGTTCAAAATATTCTTCTTTTAAGTTCAACAAAGAAAACACTAATGAAGGAAATAATTTTAGCATGTCTCAGGAAATATTAATGGAGTGAGAAACTGCTTAACTATTCTATAGATAATGATTTGTCAGTATTTATTACGAGACAGTTTGGACAACACAGTGACTGTAAATTGACACTTATTGCTGTGGGGAAAATACTACAGAGCCGCATATGGAGTCTCTCCCTGTCTACCAGGCTGGAGTGCAGTGGCGCGATCTCGGCCCACTGCAAGCTCCGCCTCCTGGGTTCCCGCCATTCCCCTGCCTCAGCCTCCCGAGTAGCTGGGACTACAGGTGCCCGCCACCACGCCCAGCTAATTTTTTGTATTTTTTAGTAGCGGCAGGGTTTCACAATGTTAGCCAGGGTGGTCTCAATCTCCTGACCTCATGATCCACCTGCCTTGGCCTCCCAAAGTAGAACTAGCTAAACTTTTATTAAAGTGCTCTACCTAGTTAACATTCTCACAATTTCAAATTGAACTACATCACATCCTGAGTAGAAAATGAAGATATGAACAATATTGCAGATAGATACTAAAACTGAAGATATTAACACCCTTGCCAGTTATTTGTTGACATTTTTCACTCTTGATATTGATGTGGTTTATTATAACATTTGGCTTAGCACCTAAGTTTGACAATGTTTTTAAAAATCCGTTCTTCAATTTCTGCAGTCCTCTATCATAGCAGATGACTATCTGGTGTAAGAAAAGAAAAGAAAAGTTAGTCATAAAATAAGTTAAACACTCCTCTCTTTTGTTTGTTCACTTATGAGTTATATGTGAAACACATGAGAAAAATACATGATTTTGACAATATAAAGGAAAATAGATTTAAAAAAAGAATGTAACTGCCTGTAAATATAAATAATAATTGGTTTCAGTAGACAAAAAATAACTCTTAAATATGATGAATAATCCAGTTGTAAAATGTATATTATTCCTATAAGTTGGTTTGAATACAGAGGTAAACATATATGTAAAATTTAGAAGCAAAGTAGTAAACAGAAAATGCAATAAATAGCTGCTGCTAACTCAATAAATTCTTAGAGTTGGAGATTGAACTTGCTTTTTTGTCCCCAAGATCACATTCACTTCATCTTATGTTCATACTTTCTCTTTTGCCAGGAAATATGTTCCAACAGATTTTACCAACAATTTCAATATTTCTAAGGGTAAAAAATGAAAATATGAAAAAATAAGAAAAATATATGAATGTTACTACAGAATATATATATATATAATATGTAACAGTATATAAAATACGTTCAAATGAAGTTTTAGCCTATAACTTTTACTCAGTTTATGTTACTGAATTGATCAAAGGCATCAACATGTAAAAATTACCCTCCTCTTCTATTGCTGTTATCTCATATGAAATTATATTAATATAAATGTGCATAACTATTTTAAAAAATAGATAACTTATTAAAATTCATGAGTGTTTTCTCCCTATATGACTTCAGGCCCTGGGCATAAGGAACATGTGAATTTTCATGTCAAGTTTGAAAAATAAATCCTATTAGTATAGCAGTAATCAATTGGATGTATTTAGCAGAGAAAATAAAAGGTTTTTTAAATACAGAATATGTCCCTCTATAAACTAATAAACATTTATTTTACAAACATATTTTATAAACATGGAAAAAACAGGCCAAATATAATGTGAGAATTTTGATATTGATCCATAGCAGTTTCTACTTCTGCACATTTAACCAAATGTCTTAGTTTGGAGGTAATCAACAAAGTATAATATGTTCATATCATATTAATATTTTGCCTTATAAGTAGGGAGAAATGTAAAACAAATTTCTGGGAGTTTTTGTCTCATGTAAGGACCCCTAATAGTTAAAAGATGGAGTACTGGGGCAAAGAATCAACTGAGATTAGATAAACAAGAAAGGTACAATAGCATTTGTTTTTATAAAAGAAATAATTTTGCATGTAGATTTATCTTTAAAATGTGATGCTAGTTTCAGGTAATGGTCCTCAGATCTAATTTCTATTTATTTAATCACATACTATTATTTTGCATTACCTGACATTTTTTTTGTAAGTAGTTATAAAATCCGCTAATGCTTCTACATGCATTTTAATAGAAAAACATTTTTTCTATTAAAAATAGAGAGCCATTTTTAAAAATAAGAATGGGTGTAGAAAAATCAAATTGGGATAAAAACACATAATTAAGTTTTTTATGGTGAATATTTATTGCTTATTTTGAACTATTTTACAAATCTATTACCCTTCAATACTATTATCATGTCCAGTTTAATGCTGATATGGTGGAGTTAATTGAATCGTGGGGGTGGTTCTCCCATCCTGTTCTCATATTAGTGAATAAATCTCATGAGATCTGATGGTTTTATAAATGGGAGTTCCCTTGCATCCGCTCTCTTGCCTGCTGCCTTTGCTCCTCCTTTGCCTTCCCCCATGATTGTGAGGTCTCCCCAGGCATGGGGAACTGTTAGTCCATTAAACCTCTTTTTCTTTATAAACTACCCAGTCTCAGGTATGTCTTTATTAGCATCATAAGAACTAATACAAATGCTGAGGAAGAATGATGTGATTTTTTCACTCATATAGTTCCTCTTCCAGTGGTTTGGTGAAGTTGTTAGTAGCAAAGGCAGGATGAAGATTTTGTAAAGAGTGGTTCATAAGGCATAGATTACCCTATTTGATGAAATAATAAAAAAAGTCCACTTAGGTGAAAGGCATTTGTCAACAGATACTAGCAAGTTGCTTGACTGTTGGAGACATTATTAGGCAGGTGATGGGTGTCAGTGGTCCCAGGGTTATTCTTAATGAACCTATCGATAGTAGAAAAAATTACCCACTTTATTGCCCATTTTAAAACTTTGACACATAAAGATTACTTCAGGATGACAGAAATTCTTGTTATATGACAAAATATGTAGCAAGGATTATATCTTTCCAGCAAAATAAATTTATCTTTCATATTGTCATTCACATATATTGTAAAATCTTGTATTTATTTATTAACATCTTCACATGTCCCACTTCTGAATTTCTTGAGGGTAAAGCACATTTCTAATTTCTGCTTATCTTTACATCACTTAGTACATTGATTGGCATATAGTACACTACATATGTGTCTATTTAAATTAATGATGCGTATAATTAAATTACAGAAAAAAGAAATGTTGATATCAACTCAATGCTGACATTAAATAATCATATTACTTACAATGTATTTTCTTTGACATTACAAATTAAATATTTTGAACAATAATGGCAAACTCTGAAGGAGGGTCCAGTTTAGAAAGACTATATGAATAAAAACTTATTTGGTATGACATTTCCAAATTCTATTACTTTTTGAGATAAATGAATGACTTATGGCTTGAAAAAATAAGTCTCTGAATATTTTTACATTCACTTTGGCCTGCGGTGCTTTTTCAAACAGATATAAAAGCAGAATTATGCCTTTAAGCCATTAAGGTCAGGATGTAAATTTTCAAAATGTCTAAATTAGGGTTAGCCTATGAATAATTTCTAGACAAAGCACTTACTGAGATGAATATCGTGCCCCAGTATCTCAAAATTTCACTGAAAACAGAAAAATACATGTCAGCATGGAGTGAATCTCCATAAACATGTCAAAAATACCCAGAGAGAAACAAATAAAAATAAGGCAGAGAAGGTATCTCTTCTCTTATGAAATCATTTCTTGTGCTATGCCATAAAAATTAAAGTTAAATCATCACTATTATGTGATATAATATATACTCGGTCAAATCATTTAAGATATCTCATTTCCTATATCAACCATTTTATAATCAGATATGATTGCCTATTTCAGTCCAAACACACACACACACACACACACACACACACACACACACACACAGAGAGAGAGAGAGAGAGAGAGAAATACGTGGTTAACATGTATTATCTAAAAAAAGCAACCTCAATTTTATACTGTTTCAATGGAACAATGGTTTTTAAATAAACCAATGAATCATAAATATTAGAACATGCACTTACTGAGATGAAAGTGACAGATAATAATCGGCACCTGGTTGTAGCTCCTATGTGGGATTGCACAATTTCAGCATGTAATTTTCATCTTTCCCTTTAGACTCAATTTCACCACAGCATTCACAAATCAATAGACACTTAAGGAATGATTCATTCTAACCAAACCTTGTGGCTAGTCTAGATTAGAATACAATTCTTTGCAAGAGGAATGATAATTTTCATATATTTTCAACAGTCAAGTAAGCTATACTGAATGTCTCCTTCCTGATATCAAATCTCTTAGGTTGTTAGCCAGTAATAAGAAAGTTTAATATTAATCACATAGTCATGCTTAAAATAAATATCATACTTTAATAATGAAGTTTAAACCCATGTTACCTCACTTCTTTTTCTTATTTCTCCACTGCCATTTCCCTATCAAGTAAGTTGTACTCATTGTCTCAAGAGAAGTGTGGATTTAGCATAAAACAAATAATTTAATCAATTGGTGAATTTTAAGTGATAGCAAATGCAATAGTATATGATCAAACAAATTTTAATGAATGTAAAGTTATTTTGAATAACATTAAATAATTTTAAGTTTAATAATTTAAAATTTCAGAAAATTGTAAATAGAAAATTTTCCCATATAATTATTAGTTATCTATTGTCAATATCTTACATTAACATGGTGCATTTATCAAAATGAGGAAACTGCCATTGACTCTTTATTACTAATTGAACTGTAAACATTATTTAGATTTCTTTTTTTTTCTGGTTAACATTCTCTCTCTGTTTCAGAAATTTGTTACATGTACTCAGTCTCCTCTGATGTGTGACAGCTTCTCAATATTTTCTTTTCTTATTTTTTCATACGTTGATAATCTTGAGGATTAATAACATAATAACCCATTTTACAGGTCACCTGTAAAATGTCCTTCAAAATGGGTTTTTCTGATTTTTTTTTTATGATTAGATTGGGGTTATGGGTTTTTGAAACGAATACAACAGAGGTGATGTGCTCTTCCCATATATCAGATTAAATATGATAAGCACATGAGACCATTAATAATTTACCACCTGTTTAAGGTAGTGTTTGCCAGGTCTCTGAGAGCTAAAGTTACTGTTTTTCTCTTTGCATACCCTCTTCTTTGGAAACAGGTCACTAAGTCTAGGCCATCCTCAAAGGATAGTGACTGGCTGGTAATTAAGCACTTCTGGAGGGGGCAGTATCTATGTATATTATTTGGGCTTCTGCAAGGAAGGTTTTTTTTTTTCTTTTTTCCTTATTTGTTTGTCTATGCAATAATTTATATAGGTTTGAGCTCACATATATATTTTATAGATTGAGTTATTGTGCAATATTACATTATCTATCCCATTGTTCAATTTTCTCCAGCTTGACCTTTTGGAGCTCTCTCAGATTGAATCCAGTGTCCCTTTGGCATGCCCCTTCTACTTTAATTTTTGAATACTTTGTTACCTTGTGGTTCTATTTGAGCTCAAGGCTCACTTGGCATTTCCCCTGCTTTAGCCTTAAAATGAGATATTCATTCTAAGAGTGCTTGTTTTTATTTGTTGGAGAATAATTAAAAAAAAAAGAAAAGACAGGATTGAGCTTTGTTGCTCAGGCTCTGGAATGCAGTGGCACAAGCATAGCTCACTGCAGCCTCAAATTCCTGGGTTCAAATGATCCACCTGTCTCAGCCTCCTGAATAGCTCAGAGTACAGATGCACACCACCATGCCCAGCTAATTATTAATTTTATTTTTGGTAGAGATAGGGTCTTTCTATGCTACACAGATAGGTCTCGAACTCCTGACTTCATGGGATTCTCTTGCCTCAGCCTCCCAAAGTGTTGGAATTGCAGGTATGAGCTACTGCTCCCAGCTGAGAATGGCATTTAAGTGCCAAAATCTGAGTGCTTCGTATGCTCATTATTATAGGAGCATCATTTTAAAGCAAACATATTTTACCTTTTAAATTTTGACTCTTGAGATAAGGTTTTTTGTTCATTAAGAATTCTAAAATGTCGAATATATGTTTCAAAAACAAAATCTTTTGGATTTCTACCTTGTCTTGAAGGATTTTAAGATGAACTTGAGAATAGATATGGGTGTGCGGTGGTCAAATGAGAAAAATTTCCCTTCCCAAATGGGTTAACAGTAAAGACTAGATAGTTGGCAGAGAATCAGAGAGTCTGTGACTAGATCTCATAGACTCTAAGATCTCTAAGAAGTGACCATCTCTTCCCTACACTTTGGGTTGAACTAAAAAAAATACAGGGAGGCTAAAAAATTCATAAATAGATTTGAAGAGTCTTGGGGGCATAAATGGCATTACTGTCCTTTCCATAATATAACCCAGTAACAACTAAATCTTCAAAAAGTGTGTTAAACATGGTACCTTTGCCAAAAGCTAAAGCAGCTTGTCTTTAGGACAAGTAGAGTCATGATGTATGATAGCTATGTCTAGATAAGAGTATCTGTAGACATTCTCAGATGGTCAATAAAAACAGTGGGTGTCAAGAACCCAAACCAGGTGAGTTACAACACAGCTGAGGTCAGGGAGAAAGAGAGAGGTACCTGTCAAGATCAATACTGCTCCAAGTATTTCAGTTCTCCCTGTAGGCCTAAAGTAAGATTAAAATGTCTTACTACTTGTGCCCAGATGGGACCTTGGGGCTACTTCTGGTTGATGAGTTGTGAGCAGAAATGGGAAATGGGATATTCCATGTCTAGAATGAGCATTTGATTTCCAATAGTAGGCTCTCCAAAGCACTTTTTCCCTTCGTTTACAGCTACCAGTAACATATCACATGTCTTGTCTTTTTCAGATAATTTTGCTGTTATCATGAGCACCACAGAAAAGATAATAACAATAAAAGGTAGAATTATGCATTGGCCTTTGAAGGACAAGTAGCAGAAGCAAGAAATGAAAGTATTGAGATTTTGAGGTTGTTACTCCAAGCATCCTGGGTAATCTTGACTAAGACAGAAATAAAGGCAGGTGACCTTCCCTTGATTCCAGGACAATATAGAGCTCTAAAAACGTAATTCTGACTTGGGAAGAAATAATAGAGAAATAATCCCCAAACTCTAAGTTTAAAAAGAAGAGAAATAAATTGTTTAATAGAGTATCATGGGCTATACTATTATTAGTCACCTTTAACATATTTGCGTATTTGCTATATCTGTTGATATGTAAAAAATAAATTAGCTATTCAGCCGTACAAAGTAGTGGAGGAACTTTAAATGCATATTACTAAGTGAAAAAAGCCAGTCAAAGGACTACATATTGTATAATTACAATTATATGAAATTCTGAAAAAGGCAAAACTATATAGAGATAGTAAAAAGTTCGGTGGTTGGAGAAGAGAGGAGGAACAAATAAATGAAATACAAGGGAACTCTAGGATAGTGAAACTATTCTTTATGATACTTTAATGGTGGACGCATGACATTATGCATTTATCAAATCCTGTAGAACTTTACTACAAAAAGAAGAATAAACCATAATCTTTGCCAATTTTAAAAGGTTATGCAGGAAGTCAGGGTATCCTAGGAAAGAATGCAGATTATGACAAACATGGGGATTTCACTGTATTACAAATGAAATATTCTAAGAAAGGTGGTGAGGGAAAGGGGCTGATGGAAGTAACTGAAAATAGTCTACATAACTAAAGAAAAAGACACTGCACATAAGCACTCTAATAAAGTTTCTTTTACGAGGACAGTTTAACAATTTTGATGATACTGTACATGTGTACTGGAATTGAACAATTAAGAAATGAATGGCAAATGGAAACCTGTTTTCTGACTGCTGGAGTGGAAATTTACAGGTCAGCAACAGGAGGAGGCTATATTGATCCATGCTATAATGGGTTAGAGTTGGAGATATTATTAAGAATTCATGTTTAACTAAAATAGAGGTGGATGGTTAAATACAGAAGTATTTATAGGTGTGTATACACACTCAGGTTAGCATACACTTATATTGTATATTCCTTTGCTTCATTGGCTGAAAGAAACTAAAAGAAGCAACATCCCAGTAGCAAAACACATTTAGTACCCAAATCTTGATTTCTAACATCATTATCCAATAAGATGAACAAGCGTTCCTTGGCAAAATGGCAGATTCTAGGACTGAGGCAGAAAATATACAAGATGAGTTTAGAGTGTCTTACCGTACCAGAAAGTAAAGAAGTGCTAAAGGAAAGAAAAAAATACATTGATGGAACTATGTAAAAGTGGCATAGGAACCATCTGCACGAGCTCCCAAAGACCAAAACTGGAATAATTTCAGCGATTTGATCTCTGCCTGCCAAATCCATCACCTCAGTCTAGTCATGAGGAAAACAAGACAAATTCTGATAGAATAGCAGTCTAAAATATATCTGACCAATACTTCTCAAAAACTGAAAAGGTCTTCAAAGCCAAAGAAAGTTCTGAGAAATAGTGCCTGCTAAGATGAGCTTAAAGAGACGTGACAACTTCATGTATGTTGTATCCTTGATGGTATCTGGAATAAATAAAGGACATTCAGTAAAAATTAGGGAAGTCTAAATAAACAAAAAAGCTGTAGTTAATATAACGTATCAATATCCCTTTATTAATTGTAACAAATGTAGAATACAAATGTAAGACGTTAATAGGAAAAACTGTCTTTTGGGTATGTTATGCTCAACTTTTCTAACAATCTAAAATTTTTCTTAAATGCTTATTTAAAATGATATATACAGTAGGATTCTTATAATATTTATATCCTTTTATTTACCTTCTATCTCTATAAATTTATCTGTCATATATATATATAGATATATATACATATATATATACACATAGATTAGAAGTCAGACAAAATACAATTTTGTTTAAATGATATTCATTTTAAAATTAAGATTTTACCACTTCTGAAGTTCTGGTGAATATCATCATCATGTAAGAAAATTATTGGAATACAAATAAATATCTAAAATTGTAATTTTATTATTTAAAAATTTGCAATTAACTTTAAAGTTACAAATTGCAGGGCTGGAACTATGATTTCTCTGCACTGATGGCTGCCAGATTACTTCATTACTCTTATGTACATTACTGAATACCTTTTTAAATGAAGTTTAGTGAATGAGGAATTTTTTTAATATCTCACTTTTTTTATGGTACCCTATTTGCTTCATTATATCTGGACCAATTTTGAATAATCTGATATGGTCTCATTTGTGATTTCCTCTTTTTTCAACCAGTTAAAATCTGAGATAACAAAAGTAACTTCTATTTTATTTTACCCTCACAGAATGTGGGTATTTGTAAGTAGGATTTCTTTCAAAACTGATGGTATGAAAATCATTAAATTTTAAAACATTATTTTAATTTAAAATTATTAAAGCTTTATTAACATTATAAATATTGAAATATCAAATAATTGTACAAGATTAGAATTACAATATCTAAATGCTATTATTATTTTATCAATCAACTTTTTATAAATATTTGGCACAAAGACTATAGTATTTTTCAAAAAATTCTCTAGCTAAAATACTTTCTAAATACATTTTAATAGACTCTGAAAGTTTATTATGTTGGTTTGATAGGAATTAAACAATTTTTATAATCATTATTATCTCAGCAATTGAGTAAATAATATACTTTTATGTATTTATTGAATAATATAATTTTAATACAGAAAGAATATAAAAAACCTTTACTCCAAATTACACATAAAATGCCTTCCTATAAATGAAAGTAAATGTTTGATATTATTAGTACATTCAAATCCATAACTCTTTGTATCACTAAAGTTGTTAGACTTTATAAATCAAGTACAAGTTTATTTATGAATATATATAAATTCAAAATAATGAATGTAATAAATAGTAATACCATTTTTATATTATTAGAAATTGTAATGAGCGGTCATCTGCTCATAGGACTTCCAAAAAGTGATTTTCTCCAATTCTGAAACAAAACCTAAATGTGTTCTGTGTTTAAATCTATTCAAACTTCTCTGTAACTTTTATGCCAATGTATCTGAAAGTATATTTACCAAATGCTCACTAAC
This sequence comes from Pongo abelii, assembly GCF_028885655.2. NCBI lineage: Eukaryota > Metazoa > Chordata > Mammalia > Primates > Hominidae > Pongo > Pongo abelii. The sequence continues at coordinate 53,845,535 of NC_071985.2, read as the reverse complement.
ATCCTTGCATTTTTCTCTCTTATATATGTTTGTTTCTGTCTTAAAAATAAGCACGTATAATTTTTACACTATTTCTAACATTATAATTTTCAAATGTCACTCATGATCCAAGATGAAGACTGTTTTTATCTAATAAAAGGTTGGAATGTCCTTATTCATAGCTCATACTCAGAAAGGTCAAGGAAAATTAGTACTGCATTTGTATTTACAAGATGTTAAACAATTACTCACAAGTAGGCTAATTTTAGTACCTTTGTGCCATGTGGAGATTAATCCCTTTCTTGAAGGTGTCATGTAGGTTGTTGTTTGTCAGTTGATTGTGCAATTGAACAGTTAGTCACTTCTTGCTCTTCATTGCAGGCAGGAAGAGTTGGAAATTAGCTTTAAGAAGTCTAAATTTAGAGACGTTGTTTAAGCTGTAACATTAGAAAATTTCTTCATTAAATTATCACACCCCTGTGCATACACACACACACACACAAAAATGGATTAGTTTAATAGAAAGACTAAATCAAAACTTAACTAGTATTGTTATTTTTAAGACAAATATTAATGCCAGAATTTTGACATTTTCTAGTGTCATATATGTGCTAATGTACTATTTTGTCATTTTGTTTGTGTTTGAAATAGTATACATACTCTGTAAACTAAATTATTTATTAGGCATTTATTTTGTTTAAGAGTATATAGTAACATCACAAATTTTATTTTGTAAGATAATATTTTGCTAAAATTGATCTCAGATTCATGATATACAAAATAAAAGTAATAGAACCTCAAACTATTACTATCTATGTTGTCTTTGGTTGCTCTTTTATATAATATTATAATTAAGAATGGAGAGATCTGTTTATGTCGCCATTTATGATACCATTTGTGTTGTGTTGCAAACTTAAACTTTGGAGCACAGAAACTTGCTGAAAAAAAACAACTTGTATAAATTAAATAAGAAACTGAAACACATTTTTAATATTTTGATCTCAGGTCATATCTTTTAAAATTTTATTTCTTTTCAGTGTATATCAATTTTTAAATTTTGATTTCTTGTATCTTATGAAGTTGAGTACTTAGATCATTTATGTTCAGTGTTTTCTTTGCTTTTTTCATCATTAAATATTAGCTTTTTCTTTCCTTATTTTATTTTTTAAAAGCATGCAACAAAGCAATTCCTTCACGCATACTTGCTGGATATGTAAGTCATTGCATTTTTATTGAGGCCACTACATACGAAATTCCTTTAAAATTTGCATGCATTCAACCAACAATTTCATCTCTGTGCATACTCCACAATTAATTATGTGTATGTGCAATGAATTTTCCTCATGGATATATAATCACATTGCTGCTAATAAAAGAAGAAAAAAGGAAATAACACAAATATCAAAATCTTGGATCTTAGGAAATTAAGCAATGCTATAATCATACACAATTTCTCTGGGTTTCCTTAAACTTTCATGAAAACATTTAACAGCAAACAACAATGCACACCATGTGTTAGTGTAGAAGAAGTTAAGATTAATGATTAAAGATAAATCAACCCAAAAAAATTCTATACATAAAAACAACAAATAACATAAAATGCTAAAATAATCTATGTAAAATCTTTCAGACTCAAAAGTAGTGTTTATGTAGAAAAAAAGAGAGAGCTATACCTAACAAAAAAATATTAGCTCTGTCACTAGCCATCAGTATGATCATTAACAATTCACTTAACCTGTTGCGGTCTCAGTTCCTAACAGTTAAAATAGGGATAAATTCAGATGAGGACATATTAACTTCATAGATTTTTGTGACTATGTTAATTGAGGTAAAATACATTTTTAAATTTATTTGTTACATGTTAAAATCATTATGAAGGTGTAATTGTGATACAAAAATTGTACATATTTTGTGTACATACTTTGATACATTTGAACTTGTATACACTTATAATACTATCACCACAATAAAGGTGCTAGACATATCTATCACCTCTAAAAATTTCCTTGTATTCTGTGTGCATGTGTTAAAAGAATACTTATAATGGGCACTATCCTCTTAACATATTTTAAATTTTTTAAAAGAAAAACTTTAGACACAATAAATTTAACAGTTTATTTGAGGAAAAAATGATTCATGAAACGAGCAGCTCTCAGAATCAGGTTTGCAGAGCTCCTCCTAGTAGTGTGAGCAATGAGCTTTTGGTGGCCGCGGAAAGTAGGAACGAGAGAGCTGGAGTACGCCCCCTACCTCTTTGGCCTCTGTGGTTGCTGGCGTTTCAGGTTTTTGGGTGCCACTGTGTTCCCCTCATCCGGAGACCCTGGTACTTGCAGCGGAAGCCGCCTGTGGTACACCTGGTCCAGCTGCAGCCTCGCAAGGAGCTGGTGCCGGTGCCGGTTCCTGGAGCTGCATGCCCTGCCGCAGCAGCTGGCGTGCCTGGCTGTGTGCAGTGGCCAGACCCCACGATCACTTGCTCACATACCCCTTGCCACTCTGTACCTGGCTCTGTGCCTGGCTTGCCTTTGGCAGCCGTAGGATCCAGGATGGTAGCGTGAGCCGAGTGCAGCTTGCCAGGTCGAGTGGGTGGAACCAGACCAGCAGGCATTAGCAAAACTCAAGCAGAGGTACCACCGGCTACTGGGGCTGGTGAAGCAACACCCCAAAAAATCCTGCATCATTTTAAGTGGCTCATCCAGGATCTGTAGAAGTGTGAGTAAAAGCAGACTTGCTGCTTTTCTGTCCTTTTTTTTTGAGTCCCTAAACTCCACAATAGCTAAAATGAAAGAAAAACACCGGGCCTCTGTCAGCCAGCTAAGGGCAAGCAGCATGGCTGTCAGACTTAAGACATAGAGGACAGGTTTGCAGGCAAGGATACTGTCAATCCCCCTGTCGCCTTCAGGTGTTGGGAAATGTTGGCTTTGTTCCAACCCAGTTTCCCTTCCCAGAGGTCTAGACATTGCCTCCGCGTGGAATAAGGTCCTGGAGGAAATGAAGGCATCTGGCTGAGCCACACCTTGGTGTTGCCTGAAGGCGCCTAGACCAGCTCCAGTCCCTGACAGCCCATTAGGGTGTCAGCACTAGGATCTCCAGTCTTTCCTATCACATTTTCTGTCTTTCGTGGTTGTCACAACTCCTATCTCTTCTTTGTATTCAATGTTGAGGATGTTGTTTCAAAGCACAGAGATATTTCTGAGTAGAATCAGCACTTGGCTTAGTCATCTGGAGTATAATTCAGAGCAGTATTATTTCTGTCTATTCTTAGAATCAAGAGGGATGTAACACTTGAGAGTTTTCTTTCCCCCGTTGAAGGAACCCATTTCCAAACTTTAAAATGTGCTCTCATTTCTTTGTCTTACTGCACTGATTTCTGAGCTCCTTCCCTCTATTTAACTTCTCCATTTCAGTATATTTTTCCATATTTATGGTAAGTTCACCATGAAAATAACATTAATTAGTCATCTATAAATACATGTTCATGGATAGTATATAAATTTATTGCATTAGATTTGAGGCCTCTAGCCATAGAATCACTATTTTTTCTTTGAATTTTGATACAATTAATCAACATGTGTCCTTGTATTAAAAACATTATATTTGTAATACACTCTTTTATGTACCAGTACCATTAAACGGTTATGCTTAGAATGTTCAGTTTATATTTACCGGAAGATCATGCGTAGACTTCTTTGGGTATGTAATAATTCTTTCTTTTTTTTTTTTTTTTTTTTTTTTGAATAAAAAAACCCATGCTTTAAATAAATACTGTCTATTTAAACAGTTAAATACACATAAAAACATATGCATATACCACATATAATTATTGTGCAAATGAGATATTATTCGTAAACGTATGTATAAAATCTCACTAATTTCCTTGAAAATCTGAAAGGACACTTTTAGACACATAATCATAGATTGTTTTAACTTACATGACCCTTATGCATATGTTAGGAAGACAATACATGTTAATTAATTGGTTAAATGTTTCTAAAATGTCTTCACAGTTGGCTTACCTTTCTAAAACACTTTTAAATCATCTGTCATTGTCTTCTTTTTCCAAATAATTATATTTTCTATGGCAACAAGAGAGATGATACTGCAGGCTTTCTTAAAAGACCACTTCCCTCTTGTTTCTAGTGTTTTCTTCCAAATCAATAAATACAGAATTTTAACAGAAAGTGTTAAAGATGGGTTTTGAACAATGAGAAATATATTTCTTCCTCAGATGTTTCTTAGGTGGAAAGAAGATTTCTGATCTCCAGTCATAACACCAAGATTAACATCACTGTTACTGTTAAACCAGCAGTAATTTTGTGATGTTATTGCTTGCGTGTTGAATTTAATGATACTAATATATTAAGAAAAAATGTTTACTTGAGAACCTTTGAAATGTAATACATGCATAGTGTAATCTCATATGGAATTATGTTTATTTTCCATAATAAACCATAGTCAGCAATATCATCTTACTATTTTAATAAATACTATGATACAATTATCTAGAATATTATCTAGAATTTTTATTACACTTTCGTAGGCCTAAAAATGCTCACTTTATCTCTCTCTCTTTCTCTCCCTCTCTCTCACTGTCTCTCTCAGATCTTTTTATCAGGTTCTGATAAATTAAATTTAATATTTTTAAATAGAAACAAAACTTTGGAAGGATTAATCTAAATTGGAAACAAGTTTTTTCCAGAATAATAATGAAAAATGATCCCTAAAGTTTTCTAGATACAGTAACTTTCAATAATAATTATATTTTGACATTTTTATACTGTTTTCTTTCAAAACATTTATTTAATTTTCAACATGAAAAAGTTGATTACACCTAGGAAAGTTTGGAAATCACCATTCTTGCATCTTCATATTTTCCCTTTTGAACTCAATAATATTGTATTCATAAAATACAATACAGTATTTCTGCATATTTTCCATTATTAAGTGGCTTTACAACTTGTATATTCTTTCTCAAGAACTCTTTTGGACACTAGAATTACTTATGAAATTATGCACTAATAATTTATATTTAAACACATAACTTATTACATACTTTTAATTAAAATATTAACACTTTAAACATGAAGCTGTAGGCATATATAATATAATAACACAACATAAATATCTCTATCCTCAATACTGCTTTCTAAAATTGACCTCTGATAAAATATGGGGGTAGTCTTTCAGATGCTTTGCTATGTTTAACTAGCAAAGCGTAAATTGCAGAATAATATACATTTTATTGTACCATTTTTTGAAAATAATACAGGTAATATATTCCTAATGTATATTATTACAAAATAAGTCATAATGAACAAATTGCTATAAAATTTGATTTCTGTTACACATGTATTATATCGAAATTTATGTATTCACTACACATAAATTGTTTAAAAACTTTTAATTGTTGAATAGTATTCTGTTACTGAATGTGTTAAAGTCTGTCCAGATATCTTAGATATTGAAACTTACTTTCCTTTTGTCAGGGTTATCATTTATCCCTTATAAATAATGCTTCAATAAGCATATTTGTGCATATATTTCTTTCTCTTTTTCTTTTTCTTTTTCTTTTTTTTTGAGATGGAGTCTTGCTCTGTTGCCAGGCTGGATTGCAGTGGCGTGACCTCTGCTCACTCCAATCTCTGACTCCTGAGTTCAAGCAATGCTCCTGCCTCAGCCTCCCAAGTAGCTGGGACTGTTGGTATGTGCCACCATGCCCAGGTAGTTTTTGTATTTTTAGTAGAGACAGGGTTTCACCATGTTAGCCAAGATGGTCTCGATCTCCTGACCTCGTGATCTGCCCACCTCAGCCTCCCAAAGTGCTGGCATTAGAGGTGTGAGCCACTGTGCCTGGTCCTGTGTACATATTTCTATGCATTTGTAGGAAGGATTCTACCAAATAACACCTTGAATATTAAAAGTTTGCTTTAATGTATGTACATATTAATTTTACATAGCTACTGGTTAATTGGCAACCAGAAAGCTTGTGGTGAATTTTATTCACAGCAATCATGACTCAGAGTTCAGTGCTGAGTCATAGGTTGAGGACACTTTAAAATTTAGAACAAATCTATTAGATAATCTATACTGTAAGTGTTTCATTTTCCCTGGTTATGCTGTATTTGCATTTTTATATGTTTATGAACTTTTAAATATTTCATTTGGTGGAAATAAAATGTTCAATCCCTTTGTTCAGTTTTGTAGAATTTTGTTTCACTTTTAGAAAGCTAAGACAGTGTCTATGACAATCATATATAAATCAAATTGTGCATTGTATACCATTTGTTTGTTTGTTTTGGTAACAAATAAATTTTAATGCTCTCAACATTTTATCTGATGTTTTTACATTATATTTGATGCAATGTATGAAGAAAAATTGATATGTAGTTTTTTTTTCTACAATTGTATATTTGTAAAACATCTATATATCAACTTACATGTGAGCAGGATTTATTTTTATGTTTAAATTTTTTGAAGAACTTTCACTTTATTGTTTGCTTGATACTTGGTGAGGTATTTTTATATGCACATTTAGATTTTTCATAAGATCAGGAAAGTAGACTTCTATTATAACACTGTGTATCTTTTTCTGTCTTATTTTTTCTGATTTCTTTGGACATCATTAACATGCATGAGTTTGCACTTTTATATTTTTCCCTCTGCAATATTCTCATTTACTCATTTACCTTGGCAATCTACCTGCTTTTCTTTCTTATCTTCCAAAGCATTAATTATCCTTGCCTTGACTCATCTTAATTCATATTCACCTCAACTTTTTTGTTTTTATAGAGCTGAAATTTATATAACATCCAATTAACCATTCTAAAGTGAGAAATTAGTAGCTTTAGTTCATTCACAATGTTGTACAACTACCATGTCTATGTCCAAACTTTTTCATCACCCCAAAATAAAACCCTATATTCCTTGATACGGTTTGGCTCTGTGTCCTCACCCACATCTCATCTGGAATTGTAATACTCACATGTCCAACGTGTTAAGGGAGGATACTGTGGTCCCCACGTATTGAGGGAAGGAAGTGATTGGATCACGGGGGCGGTTTCCAGCATGCTGTTCTCATGATAGTGAGTGAGTTCTCACAAGATCTAATGGTTGTATAAATGTTTGGAAATTCCTCCTGTGTCCTTTTTCTCTCTCCTACTGCCTTGTGAAGACGGTGCTTGCTTCCCCATCACCTTCCGCCATGATTGTTAAGTTTCCTGAGGCCTCCCCAGCCATGTGGAACTGTGAGTCAATTAAACTCTTTTTCTTTATAAATTACCTGGTCTGAGGTAGTATTTCTTATAACAGTGTGAAAATGGACTAATACATCCATTAAGCAGTTTCTCCCCAATTTACTTATTTCCTGAGTCCTGGACAGCCACCAATTTACTTTCTGTCTCTATGGATTTAACTTTTCTGGGTGTTTCATTTAAACGGAATCGTACAATATGTGATCTTTCATTTTTTCAGTTAGAATAATTTTTCCCAGATTTATCCATGCTGCAGCATGTATCAGTATTTCACTCTTTTTATGATTGTATAATATTCTATTGTATGTGTATTTCACATATTGGTTAGCCATTCATCCTTTGAACTATGGAAGGATATTTGGACTGCTTCAACTTTTGGCTATTTTGAATAATGCTGCCCAAATGGCCCTACACTATTATTTGTTTTAGTACCTGTTCTCAATTATTTGAGTTGCATAGGAGTGAATTGCTGAGTCATATAGTGATTTGATGTTAACTTTCTGAGGAGCTGCTGAACTGTTTTTGACATCAGCAGAACTGATTTATACTTCCACTAGCAATGTCCAAGTGTTCCTATTTCTCCACGTCCTTGATAACATCTATTATTTTACATTTTTGTGATTATATCCTCTATAGTAGGTATTTCATCTCAAATTTTTACTTCATAATCTCATTTAATCTTGTATTTTACAGAATTTATATTTTCTTGATGTCATAATGTAGATACCATACAAAATCATGTTTTCAATGATAGCTCTATTCAAAGTGTTTTCTTCTTTTTCAAGTTGTTTAGAATCTTGTTTAGTTATTCTCTTTCCATGGACACTTCCCAGGACGTTTTCAATCACTCGTATATATAAAAGCAAAACATCTTATGGGGAAAAAAGTCCTGTTTTTTTGACCACTGTTGTAATGTTTATCTCAAAACTGTAGTAATTTCTAGAATTAGCTGATGCAAGTTATTCATTCAGGAATTTATCAGACTGTGGAATCTCCGGAGAAAATGTGTGCTGTGGGATATTGATACCTAAACAATGTAGTCAGTGTGGTTAAACTGACATCTTGAGAATTATCTTCATATATCTCTACATTTTTTCTTCTTATCAGTACTCAAAGTATATACCATGACATTTCTTAATAGCTGAATGCCTCATTAGCAGTGAGATACTCAGTGTTAAGGGTGACCCAGGTTCCTAGGGGCTGCCTGAATTTTGCAATGGCAGTTGCTCTTGTACCTTTTTTGAATTACTAGTTACATGAGCTCTGGGTCTGCACTAGCAAGATGTAACCCATCTGCCCTTAACTCCACCCTTAGTTCTATTTTTTGCACTCTTTTTTTTTTTTTTTTTATTATACTTTAGGTTTTATGGTACATGTGCGCAATGTGCAGGTAAGTTACATATGTATACATGTGCCATGCTAGTGCGCTGCACCCACCAACTCGTCATCTAGCATTAGGTATATCTCTCAATGCTATCCCTCCCCCCTCCCCCCACCCCTTAATTTATAGAGAGTCCTAATAGTTTTCTATGAGTATGACCACTTCTTTTTACCTCAGTATACCCACTACTTTCTCAGGAAGGGTGATTTTTGAATCCCCCAAGTCCTTTTGTATTCTAGAATAATGTGTACTATATTTAAAAGACATTCTTCCCTCCTCTAAATTCCAATACTAATACAGTTTCTCTGTCTTGCATTCTTTTTCATACTGTGCATCCTTTATCACTCAACAAACATCTAGTCATTGTTTCCTAAGCATCAGACTCTTCTAAGCACTAATTAATTCATTTGCTTTCTGGAGAGGGATGAGGGGTTGGATATCCTGCTCTCCTCTGCAGTCACCTTAGTAGGCATTATTTAAAAATTTGTTTTAAACTTTAATAATTCATGTTGTTTTCTGTAATCTCCTAATAGGCCAAAATGTAAGCTATATTTGTCAGTCAATCATATTTATGGAATATACCACAGATGATGTTACCCTGCCTTTAATCTATAGAGGGACTATAACACAATTTAAGAACATGAAGTTGAATATAAATTGGCAATAGAAATTTGGTAACTATTGTTTACTGGCTGTTTAAAATTTTAGGCACATAATTAAATTTTATGCCTTGTTTTTGCTCTCTATAAAATAGGGTTAAAATGATTAAGATCATGAACTTTGGAATTAAGACACACCTAAGCCCAGATCCTGGCTCTCACACTTAAGAATTGTGAAACTCCAACCAAGTTACCCAATTTTTTCTATTATTGCTTATTGTGGAATAAATTGTGTCCCCTCAAAAGTCATACATTGAAGCTGTAAACCTCAGTACCTCAGAATGATTGTATTTGGAGATAGGACCATTAAAATGATAATCAAGTTAACACAGGGCTGTTGGGGTGGGAGCTAATATATATAACCAGTGTCTGGTATAAGTAGAGGTCGCGACACAGTCAGAGAGATACCAGATTCGTGCACACACAGAGAGAGGGAACCATGTGAACACACAGCAAAAAGGTGGCCATCTGCAAACGAAGGAGAGAGGTCTCAGAAGAAACCAAAGCTGTCAATATCTTGATTTCTCACTGATAGCCTCAAGAAATGTGAGAAAGTACATTTCTGTTATTTGAGCCACCGAAACTGTGGTATTCTGCTATGGAAGCCCTAGGAAATTAACACTGTGGTATTATCTTTATAATGAATAATATGTCCCTTGAAGTATTTGTATGAGAATTGAGTGAGAATAAAGTATAGGTAATATTTAGCGCAGTCCTTAGCACAATATGTGTACTAAAATAATAGTGGTCAGTAGGACTCATGCTATATATTGTGTATGGTTAACATTATATGTATTTCAGAGTTAAATTGTAGCATATTGATTTTCACAATATGGTAGCTGTGAAAATTAGTACTGTACAAAATAATATATGCACACAGGTGTATGTGTTTGTGTTTTTCTGTGTGTGTGTATGTGCATGCCAAGAGAGATATAGAAAAGTAGAGCATTAAATAGCCTTTAGTTTCCAGTATTTCCCCACTGAATCACATCTTCTTATTTTCCCAAAGGCATATCCAGATAGCTTAGAATTGAGAAAAGTTTTAAAAACCTGGCAGTCAAGGAGACTGCAAGAGTTTGTAGATTTACAGGTTTACAGAATGTATTCTATTGATCTATTGGGAACAGTTGCAGCAGACTGGTGATGAGAGTGGTTGGCATCCATCAGGGAGATTGTACACATGTTGAGGATAAGAAGGCCAGCTTGGTAGTCAAGAAGCATTGGAATGGATCCAAGGTCTGCTACCTTATAAGATTGCAAATTTTTAAAGTTATAAATATTCTAAGGTACGCTTTACTCACCCCTGACTTAGGAATAAACATGCTTGTTTTACAAAATTGCTGAGCACGTAGCAACTCTTAAAAATAGGACACTTATAAGGATATCAATATTTTTGCTAGTAACAAATATTAGCTTCATTTTTATTTTAAATAGGCAAACAAGTCTCTGGCCTTAGTAGTTGGGGAGCCTGATTTGCTTTCATTTGCTATAAATAAGACCTATAAGGGGTCATGTTTTTTAAAACCAATTTAAGTTATTTATAAATAAAGCAAATATCCTAAGACACTGATTTTTTTCCCACTTTCCTAATATTGATCAATAATTCAGTTCATTTGTTCAAACTTTAAGGTAATTTATTTAGCTCTTTATTAGCATAAGGATTGAATTTTTAAAAATCACCAAATTTAACTTTGGTGACTAGATAAATTCACAGTTTTAAATCCTTCTAATTTTATAAAAAGCTCAAGAAAAAAATGAGGTAAAGCCAATTCATCTTCAGTAAAATAGACACATTCTTGGCTAACATACTTCAAGGAAAAAAAAAGTTAAAATTGTAGTACAACATGTGCTGTGTACATAAAATTGTATGGATATACATAGCATTGTTCTATTTTTTATACTTTAATTTGCAAACAGAAAACAAAGAAATGCTTACTTTTGGGGAAAAAAACATAAAATGCAAAGGGATGATTATTTTAGTAAACACTGATAAAATTACCAACTATCTGAGGCAAGTTTTGTCCACTTTTCCAGGTTTTTAGCTATCACTTCATTTCACATGCTATATTCTCAATTATCAGCTAGTATAGTATAGCATCTGATGCAGTTACTTGATAATTGTTTAATGCTAAATGTTCTTCTCCCTCTACCAAAGCAATAGATTGTAATACAGTGATAGCTGCTCTGTTTGGCAAAATGTCACTTACATTAAAAAACCGAAACATTTAAAAAGAAAATTCTAAAACATCTATTGTTTTAATTTAATATTGAAAGCATAAATGTTTCTTATTATTTTCTTATCATATTTTATGATTCTGACACAAAGAATATGTAACAAAACATTCAGTGTTTTAACAACATACGAGCACATGAAAAATAGATATTTATTATCTTACATTTTTATTTTATGCCCAAATTTTAATGAATGTACATAATTGAAATAACCAATAGGTATTCAGAGTGATAGATTCCAACTTGGTCCCTAAAATAAGTTAACCTACCTAAATGCAAAGCTCTTCAAATAAACTCTATGTGTTATGTGCTGTTTATTTGAGAGAAGTAAAAGACATAGATAAATCCCTTGCCCACAGTTTTTATCATCTGCAAGAGAAGGTATAGTTATATTCACAAAATACTGTGAAGCAGACACAAAGCATGCTGATGACTACAAAAAACACTCCAAGTGCTGAACAGTAAAGAAATTGTTATTGCTATTGAAAAGTGAAACTACTAAAACTGAAAACATTTGAAATTTTCATTTCAGTATCAAATTTTAAGGTCAAACTCACAGATTTTTCTATTGCAAAAGCATATTAAAATTTTCTATTGGTGATCGTCTTAATTTTGTTCAATTTATTCAAAAAATTTGTATTTTTAAACTTTTTAAATTGCTGAATTAATCTATAGAGTACATGGTACATTTGTTGGCCTCATAATTTTAGCAGAGAGATCTAGAGACAAATTGCTTATTAATACCTCACTACTATTTCAGATGCAAATTAATGGTGTTTAAGAAACAATTTTGTTTTAGAATAACTCACAGCAGCATAAAAGTATGCATTGTCCATGATAGTGAGACATTAACAACAACAAAAAAAACCACCTAACCCATGAAATGACTTTCTTACAGAGAAATAAAATAATAAATCAAAATCTTCAGCTTTATCTGGATTTCCATCTTACCAAAAGCAAATTGTAAAAGATAAGTCAGTAACTAACATCTTCCAGAGAAAAATAAAGATATATGTAGATATCTTAATATTTTATATTAAGATAAAGATCATAAGTTATATAACAAAAATAAAGATATATATATTTACTATACATATATCTTTACAATGACTGCTGTATTGTAATTAACAAATCAAAATTTGTTTACTTTTAAAAGTATGTGAAAATATTCTGAAGACAATGTTTAAATTCAAAAGACTAAGACAGTAAAATTTTTAAAAATTCTAAACCATGAACTATGTTTTCTGGCTTTAACTTAATTAGAAAAATGTAAACATTTTTGGTAGTATTATAAATCACAGCATTTAAAGGGTTACGGGGCGAAAAATTAATAAACATATAAGTAAAAATTTGTTAATACAAGTTTATAAAAATTACAAAATTTACTAAAATTGGGACAGAAAACAATATGCAATGTAGAAGATATGAATTTATGAAGATGTGAGTTATCAGCTCAGGTTAAGTGTTAAAATGGCTAGTATCAAAAACATAAAAATAACAGGAGCTGGTGAGGATTTGGAAAAATTGAGACTTTTGTACACTGTTAGTGGGAATTTAAATGTGCTCGACCATTATCAAAAACAGTATAGAAATTCCTCAAAAAAGTAAAAATAGAACTACCATATGATCCAACAATGTCACTTCTGGATATATATCCAAAGGAAATGAAATCAGTATGTTGAAGAGATATCTGCATTCCCATATGCATTACAGAATTATTCACAATAGCAAAGATACAGAATCAGCCTCAGTGTCCCACAGTTACATGGGTAAAGAAAATGTCATATATATATATATATATATATATAAAATGGAATGTTATTCAGTCTAAAAAAAAAACAAAAAAACTGGAGATCTTGCTATATGCAGCAATGTGGATGAACATTATGTTAAGTGCAAGCAGCCAGTCACAGGAGGACTAATACTGTATGGTTCCTCTTACATGAGGTATCCGAAATAGCTCAGTTTATGGAAACAGAGTATAGGATGGTGGTTACTAGAGGCTGAGTGGGTGGAAGGAGGAACTAGGAAATTGTGGCTAAATGAATACCAAGTTACACTTATACAAGATGAATACATTCTAGCAATCTGCTGTGCAACACTGTCCCTATAATTAACAATATTATATTGCACACTTAAAAAGTTATTAAGGGGGTAGGTCATACTGTGTTTGTGCCACAATAAAAATAGCTTCCAATTATGTAAATAATCTTGAATAAAGAATTTTCCTCTAATTTTTTAGAATATAAAATTATTATTACATTGTATTGAATTCTTGTAAGAGCACTGTTAATATAAGGTTGTGATTACATTTCATTCAATAGTCTATGCTTTCCATGAATACCCAGACTCTTTTTTTTCATAAATGTTGACTTAAATACAAATCTTTAAAAATAAATTCTAAATATTCTAGTGTACTCATATGACTGTGTTTGGGTTCTAAATTTGTACACAAATTTCCGAAGAAGGAATTATCCTACTGTCTCCTTCCTTTTATAATTGTTGTAAATTCTAAGCATTACTGTTTTTGTCACTCTGGAGAAAGAATGGAAACAATAATAATTGTTCAGATCATTTGAAAACTAGCATGTAAATATAGATGGGGACTGCTACACAAAAGTTAGAAATTACCCAAATTTTCTAATATAATGGGAGCATATATCCTATGTCTAAATACCCATTATTTCTTAAAATGCATCTGCACTAAAAATTTAGTACGTGTGTATTCATGATAACCTGTCAGAAGTAATGAAGTTGCCCACAAGGAGGTGGATAAGTATTTATTAGTAATTTTCTGCAAATACAAACTAGGTGTTTGAGTAAATGGGTTGGAACAAAGGAATACAAAGCAAACAAAACATCTTAGTATTTAATACTATTAAATATTTTGTAAAATATATTACAACAATTTAGATATTTTTTTTTTCGAGATGGAGTTTCACAATCTTGGCTCACTACAACTTCCACCTCCCAGGTTCAAGCAATTCTCCTACCTCAGCCTCCCGAGTAGCTGGGATTACAGGTGCTCACCACCATGCCCGGCTAATTTTTGAATTTTTTTTAGTAGAGACGGGATTTCACCCTGTTGGTCAGGCTGGTCTTGAGCTCCTGACCTCAGGTGATCCACCTGCTTCAGCCCCCCAAAGTGCTGGGATTAAAGGCGTGAGCCACTGCACCCAGCCTAGATAATTTATAATGCATAATAATAAAACTTATATTCATAAATCCACCTGAAAATTAAGTAGTAGTTGAACATTGTAATATAATTGATTCCATGTGCTCTTCCCATCCTGTCTTCCTGGAACACCTCAGAAATACCACAGACCTGAAAAATAATGTTAACAGTCCTATGTTTGGTTAAAATAGTTTTATGCACATGCATACCCATCTGAATAATATTAATTTAGTTTTGATTGTTTTTGAACTTAGAAGTGATTCCTGAAGATAATAGTTTTTACTATGTGGATTTTCCCCCTTGCATTATATCTATCCCATGTTGTCACTTAAAATGATAATTCAATCCATGTTCACTCTTGCAAAATATGCTATTGTGTGGATATCCTAAAATCAATTAAGAATGTCTTTTGTTGTTATAAAAACTGTCACTATTAGATTTCTTGTACATCTTCTGATAAATATATGCAAGAGTTTCCCTAGGGTATGCACTTAGAGAAGGACTTGCTAATTTATAGTATATTTACAGTTTTAAATGTAATTACAAACAGTTTTGCAAAATAGTCATCTAGTTTTATATTTCACAAGAAATTATGTGTTTCTGTTACTCCACACCCTAGCCATTATTTGTTATTGTCCAATTAAGTATAAAATAAAACCATGTCATGGTATATTTTACAGGCTCCAATGAACCTCTTTTATTATTTTTAAAAATATATGTTAAGTCATTTTACAACTAGTCTTCAGTAGTAGCAAACAACTTTATTAGAAATTTTAATAGGAATTTAAACAAAGCTAAACCAAATTTTAGATCCCCATTTTCCTGATTTTGAAGTCTAATACCATGTGAATACAATGAATCACTCTTTATTTGTCACACTGGGACCTGGAACCTATCTGTCTGGTAAGTACTGATTCCAGATTTTAAACAGATCTTATATGAGTTCTAGCTTATCATTACTTCTGGTTCCTCTTTTTTGCACTCATCTATATCACCCAAATGCAATACTGATTTCAGATTTCAAATATACCTTCAATAGTTTATAGC
Source organism: Pongo abelii (assembly GCF_028885655.2). Lineage (NCBI taxonomy): Eukaryota > Metazoa > Chordata > Mammalia > Primates > Hominidae > Pongo > Pongo abelii. Next base: position 53,829,815 of record NC_071985.2, on the reverse strand, counting down.
TGATTATTACTTCTATCCTTTTTCTTGTACTAGAATTGTCCATAAAGCAATACTTTGAAAAATTTGGGGCTGGGCGCAATGGCTCACGCCTGTAATCCCAGCACTTTGGGAGGCCGAGGCGGATGGATCACGAGGTCAGGAGATTGAGACCATCCTGGCTAACATGGTGAAACCCCGTGTACTAAAAATACAAAAAGTTAGCCGGACGTGGTGGTGGGTGCCTGTAGTCCCAGCTACTCGGGAGGCTGAGGCAGGAGAATGGCTTGAACCCGGGAGGTGGAGCTTGCAGTGAGCCGAGATCGCACCACTGCACTCTAGCCTGGACTACAGAGCGAGACTCTGTCTCAAAAAAAAAAAAAAAAAAAATTGGGGGGAGTTTACTGTTTTAAGAAAGAACAATCGTCTCCTTTGCTCTGGAGTTGCAAACATTCTCAATTTTAGATTTATAAACACATATAAGAATGATGAGTCCAATATGTTCTTCATTTATGTACCATCTATTTCCTTCCAATAATCTTTTTGCACACTCTTGCCTTCAGCATTTGCTCACTTACGAACTGCATCTCTTAAATTATGGCACATACACATCACAAAAGGTGAAAATACTGTATACTGCTACATCTATTGTAGCAATACGGGCTGTTCAATGACTAATGGTATAAAAACACCCTATTTCCCTTTGTCTTTATAAATATGTACAGAATGTATTTTGTTTTGCGAAAATTCATTTAGGCTATTAATAACTGAAGATTCATAGTCTGAGATCTCATTTACAAAGTCAAAATCACCATCATCATTAGCATCTGGATTGCTCCTAATGGTCTCTTCTTTTTCATCTTCTGATTAATTCAATAATTTTAGAATATCTTCCCTTGTCAATTTTCATATTGCTATTGTGGGCTGAAAATGAAAACAAAAATCTAAATTCTCAACTGTGTGTCATGAAATCTTAAAAAATAACTAAGTCTACAAAGATGGTTTCTCCAGGTTTCTGTTAACATGATTCAATACTTTGAGGAACATACACAAAAAATCTAAAAGATGGTCTGAATCGTTCACTGAGGTGATACAATCATTCTTCCATTGGTTCTTTTTCAGTCTTTTATAGCACAGTTGGGAGTAATTGATCAGCAGTCTCTGGTTTCTTATGTTTTCTTCATTCAGTTCAATAAAGTTCTATAATTTTCGCCATAAAGGCCTTACATACATATTGTTATATTCAATCCTAGGTAAATTATACTATTGTATTATAATTGTAATTGTATCAATTTTAACAAATGTCTTTTTGAAAGCCATCTTTTAAAATATTTGTGATTTGTATACAGTTGAGCATTTTTATATATTGTCTTTAATGTAAATCTTTCCTACTAAATTCTTTTGTAAGCATCTTCATACGTAATCTGTTGGTCTTTATATAAACAGTTAGGTCTCCTAATCTTATGAGTTTTGTTTTTATACAAACAGTGGAGCGATCTTGACTCACTGCGAACTCTGCCTCCGAGGTTCCAGTGATTCTCCTGCCTCAGCCTCTTAGGTAGCTGGGATTACAGGCACGCATCACCTCGCTGGGCTAATTTTGTATTGTTTAACAGAGACGGAATTTCACTATGTTGGCCAAGCTGGTCTTGAACTTCTGACCTCAGGTGAACTGCCTGCCTTGGCTTCTCAAAGTGCTGGGATTGCAGGTGTGAACCACAGTACCTAGCCTGTTTTTATACTTCCAATACATATGACTCAAATCCTACATTATATAACAAATGTAGATATCCTTTATTTACTATTGAAATTAAAAGAAGACTATTAATGATTCAACATTAACTACAGAATGTGTATTGGTCATTCATGGTTGATAAGGAAATTCCCTACTCTCCTGGTTGTTGAATAGCTTATATAGTTAAATCAGGACTGCTTTTTATCAATTGTTTTTTCCACAATCACATCGTATTTTTAACATCTCTCTTTTTTTTTTTTGCATTAACAACCATATTTCCTTTCAGAAACTCAGTGTCATTAATATATTACCTTTGTTTTTCCTGGGATTTAGCTTGCCAGTAAGCAAAGACTATAGGGCTAATTTTATAAAGTTATTCCACTCCTGTGTCTGCTTTTGAGTCTCTGCCAAAATGCAAGTGACTGATTCCCTTGCTATAATTAAGTTCTTCATAAATAGCCTTTGTTTTTTCTCACTTAGTTGGTCTTCATTTATTTCCATCTATTTCTTCATTTATTTAAAAGGAAACTATACATTTCCTTTTAAATATCACTTTCATTGAAACTCACTTCTTGACAGGAAGTGTGTTTATTCAAATTTAGCTCTAATTATATTGTTTTTGTTATAATTTCCTTTTTGAAATACAAGCCATTTATGAATGTGTTTCTTGACTTTCTAAATTGGTGAAGACTTTTATGCAGTTAGTTTGTCATTTACGGCTAAGTTAATTAGGCCAGAGAACTTCATTTCATGGTAGTTGTTTCTTCTTATTTTTGAAGATATTTTTGTAAGCATATTTTGTGTGCTTGAGAAAAACAATTGTCTCTAATTGTTGGGTGTAGATATTTATGTATATCCATTATATTGAGTTTATTAATTATGTTACTCAGAACGTCTCTGCCTTTACTGAGTTTTGGCTTCTTAAAAATTGTTGGGAAAATACAATTTAAAAAACATCTTTCAACCTAACAAAACCTCTCCAATGGTACAAGGAAAAGAGAAGAGTTTTGTTATAGAATAAGCATTAAATTGATTGTGATGCACAGCAGATACAACTCACTACACACATATTCTAAAGATAAATAATAAATGGTCCTCAAGTACGAGTACTTGACAACATCATTTGTCACGAATAGTTTGCCCTAGATTCACCTGGTAATTGGGATGACAAGCTGTATTAGCTCATTGGCTTTATCTAAAGAAAAAACAAATCTTACATCTTTATGAATGGAGGAAGTTTTGGAATCAGGTGCCTAAGTTAGGCTCCTACAGAAAATGAGAGTAGGGGTGCTTTCTTCCTTAATTATTACACTTTAAAGAGAAGATGTCCTGTTCCTTGAGAAAGAGATTCCTAGCTCTGAAAGCTGACAAAAGGCTTATTTAGTGCTTTGTAAAACCTATATAACTAATGCATGCAGAGCTTAAAACCTAGATGACCAATTGGACATGGTGGTCCAGCAAACCACCATGGCACATATATACCTATGTAACAAACCTGCTCATTCTGCAGATGTATCTCGGAACTTAAAGTAAAATTTTAAAAGAATTTAATAGAGAATCTGTTTTTTTTGTTTTTTTTTTTTTTAAGTTGTTACCAGAATTTAGAATGATTTTTATTTTCTTTTTGCCATTTAAAATTTAAGCCTACATGGAGTTAAAAGGCCAGGCACAGTGACTCACGCCTGTAATCCCAGCACTTTGGGAGGCCGAGGCGGGCGGATCACGAGGTCAGGAGATCCAGACAATCCTGGCTAACAAGGCGAAACCCCGTCTCTACTAAAAATACAAAAATTAGCGGGGCGTGGTGGCGGGCACCTGTAGTCCCAGCTACTCGGGAGGCTGAGGCAGGAGAATGGTGTGAACCTGGGAGGCGGGGCTTGCAGTGAGCCGAGATCATGCCACTGCCCTCCAGCCTGGGTGACAGAGCCAGACTCTCAAAAAAAAAAAAATAATTAAAAAAATAATAAAAATACATATTTATATTCCATTAAGAAAAGGTTTACAATCACAATGTTTTAAAGTAAATACTCTAAAACAAATAGTGGGTATATGAGGGGTCTCCTCTTATTTTCAACAGGAATAATTAATTAGGCCTATTTTTAATTCATATGTTTTGCACGAATTATTAATACTTGAGAGAAGCTTCTAGAAATACTTTACAATATTGTAGGAATTTTCTGTTTATTTTTTAATGGTTAAGTTAGTTTTGGTATCTTTTATTTGTGGCTTTGCTTTTTATGTTCACACCTTCTTGGGGTTGTTATATTTTTCTGTAGAGTTAACTATTTTATAAAATGTGTAGTCACAATCTTTATCATTGATGCTTTTCTGTTTTTGAAAAGTGTATTTTGTATGATACAACTATATCTATTCCAACTTTTTTGTTATAGTTTTCAAACTTCATCTTTTCCCAACATTATAAATTTAAACCATTCATGTTTGTATGTATTGGATATCTCTTGGAGAAAATGTACATAGTTGGATTTTTTTAATGTAGAGATTTTAGTGCCATTAATTTGAGATTACTGATATAACTGAATTTGTTCGTATCATTTTATCTTCTCCCTTCTATATGTACTATTTTAATTTTCTAATTTAAAAATAGAGTATGTACATAAATGTACATACTATGTAGATGTGAAATTTAACCAATTACTATTAATCCAAACCTGTATAACACTATCCAAGTTGAGAAACAGAATATCACCAACATTTTTTTTTTTTTTTTTGAGAGGAGTCTGGCTCTTGGGTTCAAACAATTCTCCTGCCTCAGCCTCCCGAGTAGCTGGGATTACAGGCAGGCACCACCACACCCAGCTAATTTTGTATTTTTTGTATTTTTACTAGAGACAGGGTTTCGCCATGTTGGCAAGGCTGGTCTCGATGTCCTGACCTCAGGTGATCTGCCGGCCTTGGCCTCCCAAACTGCTAGGATTACACACGTGAGCCACTGCGCCCTCCGAACACTCTTTAAGTTCCCTCCAATTTTTTGCGTCTCTAGTTTGTGTATGTTTCCTATTCTGTCACAGACCTCTCCCTCAAGGCCACATATAACCTGTATTCTGAATTTTGTAATAATCATTCCCTTAATTTGTTTCATAATTTTACTACATAAGCATGCATCCTTAAAAATACAATTTGCTTCATCTCTTTTGAACTTTATACAAATGGAATAAAAGCTATAGTATTATTTTGCATTTAGATTTTTCCTAACATACTTTAAGATTCATCCTAATGTGTGAGCAGATGCAGTATATTCAGTTTTTTATCATATTGTAGTGTTCCATTGTATAAATATAAAGAGTTTATTTATCCCTTCTACTGCTGATCAACATTTGAATTGTTGTCAGTATGGGGTCACTGTGAATAATAGTATAGAGAACATTCTTCTGCATATATTCTAGTACACATAAACATTTATTTCTGTAGCATCTATTCATAGGGGTGCAATTGAAGGATCCTTGTTTATATATGACTTCAGATTAACTAGATATGATCCAATTATTTCCTAAAGTAGTTTTACAAAAGCAGTCAAGTACCCATCAACAATGGGCAAGAGTTCATTCACTAAAAATGCTTGGTATTGTCAGAGAGTAACAATTATGTTTATTGTAGTTTATACAAGATATACTTAACATTTTTGTTACAAGTACCTTCAGAATATCTAGATTACCACAAATTGCTATCACCACACAAACACACTGGAATGGGGGAGAATAAATGAAAATACAACTGCTAGTAAGGATGTGGATCAACTAAAACTTGCATAAACTACTGGTGGGATTGTTAACAACTTTTGGTTATTGGTAAGCAGCATCTCCTGAGATAAACAAAGGGTAGTAGGTAAATTGATGAAAATAGCTTCAGATCTTTCTCTCCCCATGGTCTAAGCATCTTACAATATAATTTTGCAGCCCTCCCATTAAGAGGTAGAGTCTATTTGCTGATATTTAATCTCAATTAAATTTAGCATTTTTCTGGGCCAGTAGAATGTGGCCAAAAAGTGTGCTATTTCTGAGCCTAAGCTTACATATTTACTTATAACCATTTAACTATGAAAGTGAGATGGTTGTCCATAAATCCTACTGTGTGCAACGTTTAAAAGTATGATTAGCTAAACCCACATTTCATCAGTGTGTTTTATTTTCTCTCCATGATACAAAAGAATATAATTACAGAAAGAACAAATAACACTAAAGATGACTCACTAAAACTGACAGAAAATCTGGTTCTGCTATTTCATGCTGAAGGCCCTAATACTGTACTTTACAAAGCTTAGGAAATCTATTTTAGGTAGCATAAAGAGACAAAGGTAATATTATTTAATCTTTAACTAAAATCTCTAACACATTTAACATAGAAAATTCTATTTTAAGATTATTGATTATTTGAAAAAATATATTCAAAGAAGTAATCCTTTTTCAAACATTATGTTTGTATTATTATCCTTAGAGTATAAAAACAAAAGTCATGAATATACAATTTCACCCTAATATCTGTTAAATTTAGCAAATTTGTAAAGAAATTATGCTAAGAATGAGAAAGAAGGCCAGATTTAGATTTAGTTATAGTATGACTTAGTCATTGTCTATTCTTCAAAAGATGCTTTTTAAAAAATAACCATTCACTCAGCAATTCTACTGTCAAAAAGTCATTTTTTACTAGCTTTTTAATGCCTTAAGCATTTAAAATGGTTTTTAAAATTTATTTAAATAGAAAACAGTCAACATAGCTTGCAATGCCCTGCATAGCCTCTTCCTATTTATTTCTTCATATAACATCAGCTCCCCTTGCTCCTCGCGTGCCACATTCAATAGATATTTTCTCAGTTCCTTGAATGTGCCTCACTCCTTTATGTTTTAGAAACTTTAAATAGTAAGTGCTCTGTCTAGAATATCCCTTCCCTAAAGTTAATATTACTACTTTCTAAACAGCCTTTAATTTTTTATTAAATGTCAGTTCTTCAGCAAAAGCCATTTTATACCTTCCAATTACATATTGCATTTAATTTTCTTGCATTATATTCAATATAATTGTATTTATATGTTAATTTATCATTTGTGTAGATTCTCTCTATTGCACTGTGTTATAAGAAAACAAATCTTAACTTATTTTGTTCACTGTTGAATTCACAGTACCTAGTACTGTAGTAGTCAAACAGGGAGAGATAATATCTTCAAAATGTCATGGAAAAAATAAAAGTATGAATGAGTACATGGATTAGTGAAGAAAGCCAGAGTCCTCAAATGACTTCCAGGATTCTGGTTATGCTAGCATATCAGTTTCACTCATTCCTGTATCTTCATTATCATTTGTAAGAGTTCCTGGTGCTCAATGTAGATACTCAAAAATATTTGTGGATCATAGAATTTTGTTTTGATGGGTGTGGTGGTAATAAAAACTTCAGTGGTTTCTATTTCCCAAGGGTTCTTGACTTGGGAATATTCTTTCATCTCAAAATTAAAAAATAATATTTTCCAGAGTGATGCTAATTTAAAGTCAGATTTCATCGAGTTAAACATCTTGAGTTTTATAACATGTGCCTTTTTAAAGTTTTTTTAATATGAATGCATTATACAATTCTGCTTTTATTAATTTTGCATGTGTAAATGTTTATGAAAAGAAATTATAAAGCAGACAATAGATATTTTCATAAGAAAATGGTAAAGGAATCACTCAGATGGGGTAGAATATTATAATATGTATTCATTGGCAGTTCTTAAAAACTAAAGGTAATGCTGCATTAATCAAACTGAGGATAAGTATAAAAACATTGAATGCTTCTATATCTGAGCAGAAAATAGAGTGCAATGGCTTTAAAAAGTTGAGAGTTTTAGAGTTTTTAATAGAATATTTTAGATAGACAATTGGCAGAAAATATATCAAATACATTTCAAAAAGAGTTATTTAATTAGCAGTCGATCATAGACTCCAGGAAACAGGTATCTAAGATTATAATTTTCCATTCTTGAAAGAAATGTGTCGACCACTGTTAAAGTTTTTGAAGTAATCTAGAGTGGGATTGTCACAAAATTAAAGTTAAAACCAAATAATAGTTAATGCATATTTTAATTAAATCAAGCCTTTTAGTTAGCAAGAGCATATGTTCCAAAGGAAATTAATATAATGTTTTTAGAGAAGAAGTTATCTGCAGCTTCTTTGCCTATAAATCTAAGTTATTGTTAAGCAACATACTTCTGTAACAATTTTAATATGCTTTAATTTAAATATCTGTTTTACTGAGATGTTTTCCTGAATGTTAGGAGTTAAATGGTTTCACCTTGTATATGGTCCCAAACCACGTTCTCCTTCCCTTATTCTAGCCTACATCAGACACTATATCTAAATTTATTCTTTCTCAGTAGAATATAAGCTCAGCATGTCTTGAATATCATTGCATCTCCAGGCATATAGTTGGCAATCAATAAATATTTGTCAGCTGAATAAATGAATAAACTTTTAGTTTAAACTGTTAGAGAATTCTACAGAATTGTTTACTAAATTTTGAGTCACTCATGAATGTAGAGAAACACCACATGAATAATGAGCTGTTTCTTTTGATGTATTTTCATTCCTCTATTTCTCACCTTGACAAATTTTTTAATCACTAGAGAATCCTCCAACAAGTCTTCACAAATGCTACCAAATGTATTTTGTCTCTCTTCTATTTTCTCAAAATGCTTATTTTAAAAAAAGAAAAAACAAACCTGAATCCATGAACATCGTACATGGTACTCAACACTAGGCTAGAAACAGAAGACAAAGGCCTGATAATTTTTATATTGTAGGTATTTAAAACTGTGCCCCATAATATACTTATTGCATTGTATTTTATGAATTTTATTTACTTTAGCCTGACATAGCATGAGCAGCTTCAGAATTGAGTTTTCATCTTGGGGTCCTGTGTATTATACTCCTTTGTGTGCATGCCTTCAGCGTGATACTGGACACAAATGAATGCCTAGATTATTTATTTTACTCAATAGATGTATTTGTAGTCAATAAAATTTTAAACTTAGTAACAATCTGTAGAAAATATACTATTTAAAACTTATTTTAACTGCTAAATATGTGAGACAAGACACCATAAAAATAGACTTTGTGTAAGAATGAAATTATGAAGATAACAAATATGCGGAATTTAGACTGGAATTTTAAAACGGAAGCAAGCAAGAACCTGAGTAGCCTTATGGAGGGATAAAATGGTTTTAATGGATTTCATTAACTTACCCTATAAGAAATGAAAATTAAGGAATCATTCTTGTCTGAACTGAGCTATTAACATAGTTTTAACTGCAGTCTTTATGGCATGAAAGTCTTAGAGCAGACGGTAAATTTATAGTCCTTTTGCCCCTATGGAGAAGAAAGAAGGAGAAAATATAGTGCAGGAGCTTTATGTGTTTCATGAATAAACTCAGAATGCAAGTGGTTGGAACCATTTCTCAATGGTGTATGAAAGTTATCATCATATATTCTACAGCAATATAAACAACACATATTTTTATGCTCTGATAAACTCTTTCATAAATAAGAGGAAGGAGCTGATTTTTCTGAAATACTGACAACAATTTTACTGGAGTACCCAAAAGAAAGAAATGAATGTGTATGTTTATTTTCTGATTAATTTTAAGTATAAAAGCATGAATATATGTATATATCTGATGTGTATAACATGATACATGTTTCCCTGAGCTATTATTCATTATATCCACAGATAACTGTATTTCAATGTGTAATGTGTAATATATTTCAATGTGACAAAGATATTGTCAAAAAGCTATATATATCTGCTATTATATGATTCATGATATATACAAATTGATAAATTTATATAAGTGTTACATACATATAGATACAGATACATACATATATATATTTAGAGAGAGAGAAAGAGAGAGAATTGTTCTGTCAAAGTGTCAAGTCAGTTATATTAGCCACAGATAAATGATGATATATATATATGAATGTATATATAAGCATTATGTTAAAACATATTCTCCAGAGCTATTAGTTCACCATATCCAAATGTGAAGAATTTGCACAAATACACAGAGCTTTAAGGAGTAGAATCAAGATTCAAATAGTAATTATACAGCTCCAATAGCTGCATGCATTTTAAACTATTACATTATATTTATAAATTCTACCTATGTACCATTTAAAGTATAGCCTCGTGTGATTTTTTTCTTTTTATATTTTATAGCTATGCCATTAATGCTCCTTATGGTATAAAACGTACATGTAATATAACTTATAACATTAACCCATATATTTATATTTATTTTGAGACATTAAAATATAATTTTCTTTTAAATATATTGTTAGATAAACTCAAAACAGAACTTGTTATTTAGTTATTAGAATAAATTACGTTGGAAAACTTCTGATGGTAAGCCATTAACTATTTTTCTCACGACATTGCTGTTTCACGTTTTAAAGTCTCATTTATCTGGTAAGTCTTATCTTAAAATACATCAATAATTTGTTGAAATGTAACCTTGGAAAAGTGTTTTAACAGTCCTTTGATTATATTAGTTAACAGTGACTATTGAATATCTCAGTTAATATATTTTTCATATTATATAATTTCAACTTCAATAATTGATTGTCTATCTTAATAGCAAGTCTTAGAAATGAATCATATATACATAAACATAATAATAATATTAGCTAACATTAACTGAGCACTTCCAATGTAGCAGTCATTAATGCATTTGACTTTTATTTTATTATAATATGAACACTAAAGCAAAACAAAAATATTCTAACATCATAGGCGGTATAATGGGAAAATAAAAAACAGAAACAAAATTACATATGATGCCCCAAATATAATTCATTAACACAGTGGATCATATTAAAGTTTTTTTTAGTCTGGAGGGTCTATATATAATTCGGGTTAAATTAAGAAAAAAAGCAAAGCACAGCTTCTGCTATGTGTTAGAGTCTTTATTTCCTGATATTTACAAATGGTTATACTAGCTACCATTTGTTGAGTTATTGTTTGCTAGGCATTTTCCCTCTTGCCAACCCTTTGCTGTAAATGAATTTAGTTTACAAATAAAGTTATAGCCATCCAGAGAAAGTAGATAACAGGACTACTATACTTCACAGTGAGGATTTAAATCTAGATGTGTGACTACATTATATTTTTTCCATCAAATTAAGCTGCATCACGAAGAACTGAGAACTATTCTAATTTAATTCTGGCATTTTTATATAAGATGAGATCCAGAAACAATTTTATTTTATTTCCAAAAATGTGTTGAACATCCACTATAAGCATAACATATTTAGATAATAGGTTGGGAGGAAGAGAGGAAAATATAAATTTAATATTACACTATGCACTAAGTTATAAGTTCTGTTAAATCTGTTTCTTTTGGTATACTCTGTTTGCCTTTCGTGTTATGATCTGATGATGATGGACATGATTATAGAAGCCATTTTCTTTGTTGTTATGGGAAGCACCAACAAGCCTAGGCTTGAAGTAAAAAGATTCTCTCTTACCATGTTTCTTCCTGGATTAGACTGTTATTAACATTGGATGTGAAAAAGGGCTGGCAAGAACCAAACTGGGCTTAGCCCACGAGGATTTTACTGAAATGGTAATGTTACAGCACCAGTGGTGCTACAGCTCAGGCAAGGTTACAGCTCTGTGACTGCTCCCATAGATCAGGGGTGCCTCATAAGCAGTGTTCTAAGAGTAGCAACTCAGGGGCACGTTTGCAGTCATATTTATACTAACCTTTAGTGTCACACAGATTAAGGGGTGGTTTATGCAGAAATTTATAGGAAAAGGATGGTAAATTGTCGGTGGTGACTTTCCATTGTAAAGGACGGGGCGGTAACTCCCAACTGTTGCAATGGGAATAGTAAACTGACATGGCACGTCTTCTGGGAAGCTGCTTCTGCCTGTCCCTAGCTTCTGATACTCCTCAGTTTGGTCTGCTGTCCGAGATCCACCTTTGGAGTTGAGTCTCATCTCCTACCTCAGATGCAACACTCTGAGATTTTACTCTGCAATTATTTCACCACCAATATCAGGTTAATTAAGTAATGATCAATAGCTTTCCAAGTTTAATAAATTTAATAATTCATGTTTCTGAAGCACTAAAGACTGATCATATAGATTTCTAAAATTTTCCTATTTGCATGTATGATCCTGGCCCAGCACAATTCCCTCAGACTATGCATCAAGTTCTATACATTATCTACCCCCACCAATAATAGCTTATCTCTTTACCAAAAGACATAATTTGCACAGGTACAGAAATATTTATTTTTATTTTTTTGATAAAGTATAACTATCACTTATTTGCACTCCCAGTACAGATTTTAATATAATAATTGGAATCCTATTTGAATGCAGTCTCATGTTATTAAATTGGTTATGCTGGGAGTAATCTCAGTCATGCTATTATTTTTGGTCCTTGTTACAGTGGCTAGCTTCCAGAGTAAAATAAGACCCAGGTCTGAAATATCTGGGAGAACAAAAAGTTCTTCCAAACATTTATATTTTTCTAGTTATATGCTAGATTATTGTAAAACCTAAGGATTCTAACCAGACAAAACACCTCATAGGTGCCATAAAATAGCCTTCTCAAAAGTTAATATATACAAATTAAATACTATATATATAAATTATTCAGAACACTAGTACAATGAACAGCTGTGAACCACTACTCATCTTATGAACTATAGTATTACTTGTAACATTACATCTACAATTGTGCGTTAAAAAAAATTACTACCTTTTCTTCTACTGATAAGAAATTTTTTGATTATTAACCCCATGCCTTTAAAAAGTAGTTTTATTACCTATATATGAGTCCCTCATAAATGTAATAATTGCTTTCCATTTTTAACATTATGAAAATGTTATCATACTATAAGGAATATTGATCACATCTGTTTTTACTTAACATTAGGATTCTGAAATCTAATCATATTTTTGTATGTTGCTTTAACTCATAACTTTTTACTACTGTCTGATATTCCAGAGGATACATTCGGCTGCAGCGCTGTTTGAAAACTAGCAAGAACATGAACTCCATGTAGTTAATGCTTGATGGGAGAAGGCAAGGCAAGAGATGAGAGCTGTCTATTTAAGAGTAGAATTGACGCTCACAGACTCTGGGAAATATTTGGATATTCACATTCTTGATCTGTTAGCCGACAGCCTTACTGTATGATCAGGCAAATTGGCTCTATATGACTGAACAATAAAGAATACCCTAGAATAGATCAATATTTATGGTAAAGAATATTCTTGTTTGGAGTAGTTATTTATGGTGAGAAACATCACTGAATGTGGCATCTAGTTACAGAAACATTTTGGGAACTTAGAAGAAGAATTAAAGTGAATGATGTAGTTCTTTCTACTAAAAAAACAAAAAACAAAAAAAAAAGGAGGAAGAAGAAAAGGAGGAATGGAAAGGGAAGGGGGAGGGAAAAGGAAGCAGAAGAAGGAGAGGAAGAGGAAGAGAAGTAAGAAAGGCAGCAGGAGCAGCAGCCTCCGTGTGCCAGGTCAGATGAAGGCTATAGTCATAAAGCATATATTTTCTCTCTATAGCCAACTTCCTGAGTTCATAAAATGAACAAGCATGTAGGTGTTCAGGCCATGCATCAAAGTGCTGAGAGGTACCACTTTCCCTGTGAACTGATATAATGATTAATGTGACCAAAAAAATTTACCCAGTGACAATGGGAAATGAATTCTATGAAGGTGGCTATATGTAAAATTCCCTAAGGACAAGGACTGGAGCACAGCTGGCTCATTTGACCAGCGGCTAGCACCCTTATAGGATACAAAGTAATTTTGATATCTATTCTACTTTAGCTAATGTATTCTGTAACAGAAGTAACCAACACAGGTTTGGACAAGGAAATTCTTTATCAATTAAGGACTCTTTTATATGTTTCTTCTGATCAAAATATGCATTTTGCTGCCACCATGCTACAGAAATTGGCAAGAAAAAAATAGTCTTACCTACTCAAGCCATATTCTTTATTACCCTTGGAACAGTGGTCTCATTTAAAATTCAAATAGGCAATTAAAACCTTCTTACCCAAAAAAAGTGTTAAATAAGCTAAGACTAAACAAATGCATCTTAAAATTGAATATAAGAGAAACTAAAATGGATGTTCAACTGGGAAGTCTTCTAGAATTAGAAAGTAGAAATTAGCGGGTGGAATAAAATGCAATTACATAAGTATAAATCTTTCCTGCATCAAAAACTTTCCTTTTGCCTGATTCAGCATTCTCAGGCCAAGGTATAAAGTTACTTGTATCCAAGGAAGTCTGTATATCAGATTCAGTGCTAGGCAATTGAAACATATTAATTCATGTAGTATATTTGAAGGAAAAAAATGTTTATCTCTATTTGGGGGATGATATTGATAGTTTTGCTTGCTTAGTTGTTATGAGATACAGATTATTTCCATTATAAAGCCATTATATGCATCTCATACTGTTGTCTTACTAGAAGTACATGAAAAATATTCTGTCCACAGAGAACAATAATTTCAGTGTAAAACATTTTATTCTGTTCTATATTCTACTAAGGGCAGCAACTATTAAGATGTAGTTCAAATGACTAAATGTTTCAAAGGAAACACTACATTAAGAAATCTACACTATGACTTATAGAGGTAGCTAGATGATAGATACATAGATATAGATGGATACACACACAACAGGTAGAGAGTATCATAGAAGCAAATGTCCCATAGCAAAAGAAGAAAATGCAAATTATTAACAAGTTGGTATTATTATTGTGAAATTAACTCTAAAACTCCCACATTTTCAAATGCATCTTAAATTTTGACTAATATTTTTATTTAATGAACCTTCTTAGGGTAGCAGTTAAAATACTCCTTTACTCCTATACATTTGATGATTTCAGAAATTTTATGCACGTTCACACCATATTTTGTTTCATACAAGAAGAGGAAATACTTACTCCTATTCATTTTAAGGTACTTGATATAATATGTTTCTTTAAGAAATGCAAGAATGAACTAATATTTACCAGTGCCCATTAGACTGTGGAATGACATTAAGGACTACATAAAACAGGTAAAATAAATATTGCCCTGGAAAGGCAAAAATTTACAATACAAATTTTAAGAAACCTTTAATATACATGGAAGAGAGATGCTGGAATTAAAAAAATATTCACATCAAACAGTAAGAATAGTCACCTCCAGTCAAAATTTAGGACATGGTAGGCTTTTGCTCATACAGTAATAAGAAAATATATTTTTAAATTTAAATATTATTTTGTTTAAATTTAAATAAATGATAATTTCTAGGGTGGAAGAGAGAGAATTCATTCAGCCACATGCTGTAAGGCTTGGATTTCAGAAACCTAAAACAAGTGAATCTGAAATATGCCCAATCTATCTGAAACTGCATTTCTTTTTTTAATTTAATTTTATTTTTTTTGAGATGGAGTCTCGCTCTGTTGCCCAGGCTGGAATGCAGTGGCGCGATCTCGGCTCACTGCAAGCTCCACCTCCCAGGTTCACGCCATTCTCCTGCCTCAGCCTCCCGAGTTTCTGGGACTACAGGCGCCCGCCACCATGCCCAGCCAATTTTTTTTTGTATTTTTAGTAGAGACGGGGTTTCACCGTGTTAGCCAGGATGGTCTCGATCTCCTGAACTCGTGATCCACCCGCCTTGGCCTCCCAAAGTGCTGGGATTACTGGCATGAGCCACCGCCCCTGGCCCTGAAACTGCATTTCAACCTCTTAGATAAAATATTGACAAGATCAAAGACTTTTGCAGCTAAACAAAGGAGAGCTGAATTTAATTAATGCTGCAGCCTTATCTTAGGACACTTAGATTCTTAAAGGAATCTGAATGATCAGTCCAAGCCTCCTAACAAAGGATCTACACTCTCTGGAAAAAAAAAAAAAAAAGCAAAATAAGTTATATTTTCCTGTCCATTATATTTTCATATGGAATGTCTGGATTATAATAAATTATGAATCAGATGAAGAAAAAGGAAAATATAACATGATTGAGAAAAAAACAGTAAATAGAGGGAGATCCATATATGATGTATATGATGGGTTTTGTAGACAAAGGACTATAAAATAACTATTATAAATATGCTACAGAATTTGTAAGAAAAGATGTACAAAATGGCAGAAGATTTGGCAGATTTAATAAGTTAAATGGGAAATCCAATTTAAAAAATTGAATTTCTATTCTCAAAAATTTTATCTGAAAAAATGCAGTAAACAACATAATGCTCTTATATATATATATTTTCAAATAAATAATAATGGGTCATGGAATCTTTAATACAATCTTTGAATGTCTACCCTCATAAAATACTACTTATGTGAAATTCATAACATACATTTTAAAACAGTTTTAATGTGAAATTATTCTGTCATGCTGTAACTATATACCCATAGGT
Source organism: Pongo abelii (assembly GCF_028885655.2). NCBI lineage: Eukaryota > Metazoa > Chordata > Mammalia > Primates > Hominidae > Pongo > Pongo abelii. Next base: position 53,813,672 of record NC_071985.2, on the reverse strand, counting down.
TAAAGTAAAAATACTTTAGCACTATTAAAACAAAAAGCAAACAAACATTAAAGCACTAGACATATTATCTTTAAACAAGTAGAATAGACTATAAATGACATTTTCCATGATGTCATTTAGTATAGTGTGGTATTCTATTACAAATTGTATAAATGTACATTATCTAATCCTTTACAATGAAAAGCATTACATATCCATTTTAATTGTATAAAACTGTTGAAAACAATCTCTTTACATAACTCGTATTAATCATTTTAAAAATAGCTATTCTCATGTTTCACTGGAAAACAAATGAATTGCCAGGCCTACAGAAGAACTAAATAATGACACACTTTCTGAACGCTATCTTATTAGTGATCCACTTGACTTTATTAGCCTACTTAAACTTATTTTATGAAGTGGAATAGTTAGAATGTTTAAACATATTATATATATATAGATATACACTTATGGTGGATGATATAACATAATGATGTAGGGCTTGGAATATAAATAAAATTCTCTTCATCACAGAATTTTGAATTAAATGCTCAACTATAATACCAATAAAAATGTAATGTTGGGAGGTGATGGCATTTTGAATATTTAGTCAAATAAATACATCAGCCATTCTAAATTACAGTCATGAAACAATCAGAATGAACACAAGCTGTAAATAATTGCTATGACTGTTCTAGGGCATATTAGATGCATGACAAGTTTGCTTGAGAAGAAGTCTCACTCTGTCGCCCAGGCTGGAGTGCAATGGTGTGATCTCAGCTCACTGCAGCCTTCACCTCCCAGGTTCAAGCGATTCTCCTGCCGCAGTCTCCTGAGTAGCTGGGATTACAGGCACCAGGCACCTTCCACCACGCCCAACTAATTTTTGTAGTTTTAGTAGGGATGGGGTTTCACCATGTTGGGCAGACTGGTCTCAAACCCCTGACCTCAAGTGATCCACCCACCTTGGCTTCCCAAAGTGCTGGGATTATGGGAGTTAGCCACCACTCCAGCTTGGATTTGCTTTTACATTATTGATATGGTTTGGATGTGACTCTACCCAAATCTCTTTTTGAATTGTAGCTCCCATAATCCCCACGTTTTGGGGAGGGCCCCACTGGGAGGTAATTGAATCATGGGGGTGGGTCTTTCTCATGCTGTTCTCCTGGATGTGGGTAATTTCTCATGAAATCTGATGATTTTATAAAGGGGAGTTCCCCTGCACATGCTCTCTTTGCCTGCTGCTGTATAAGACATGACTTTGCTCCTCATTCACCTTCCACCATGATTGTGAGGCTTCCCCAACCATGTGAAACTGTGAGACCATTAAACCTCTCATTTATAAATTATGAATTACCGAGTCTTGGGTATGTCTTTATTAGCAGCATAAGAGCAGACTAATATGACTACATACAGTGGAACAAAAATTTAGAAATAAATGTAAACATATTTGCATGTTTGAATCAGGAGGATCCATCACAGTTGTAGTAACTTGTACAAATGTTATTGACTTGTCATTAAGTAAAATACAAACATATATTGATTTCAACAGAATAAATGTTTCAAATTTCCGTCAGAATAATTTCTCATTTTACTTAATGACAGGTCAATTACATCTGCACAAGTTAGTGTTTCAGTTAGCTATTGCCAAAATAATGTTGCATAATAAGCAGGCAACAAACATTACTGACATAGAATAATAAATATTTTGCTCATGCATCCTGGGTTAACTGGAGCTAAGCTAGGAAAGTTTGCTGATCTTGAGCTGGGTTTACTCTCAGTGTTAAGGTTCAGGTAATTGTCAGCTCACCTAGGATGTGTTCAGCTGGGGTAACATAGTTTAGCTCCCTTTGTCTCTTGTCTGAAATTTACCTGGTGCTGGCATGTTCTGTGGTAATAGCAGAGTAAGAGAGAGTGTTCCAATATACAATGCCCTGTTAAGCCTCTGTCTATGTCATACTTGTTGACATCCCCTGACCAAATCAAGTACTATGGCCAAGCTCCAGGTGACAGGATGGGGCAAATCTGTATGTCCATGATGAGAGGCCAGTGTAAAGTAAAATGTGTAAACCTGTAAGGTAATCCAACATTGCCCACCTTCACATGTGCATTTATTCACATCCTTCTCATGAGCAAACATGCTCAACTCGCCAAGTCTCATTTAATCATAGGATCACCTTCAACACCTAGGAATTTTAATTTGACATCAAGGGTTAGATATAGATCCTCTTGATTTAGAGAGCTACAAACACATTTTAAAATGTTATCTGTACCCTTATCGAACCAACATTCAGCAGTGAAGAAGACAGAGAGTTCCATTTGAGAAGGAGAAGAACCAGAGGTTTATAGGAATAAGTAGTCAATAAAAATACTGAAACCCCACTGGAACAATGCTTACAGTTCCCTGTAGTGATTTTATGCAAATGGTGAACTTATTTATAAACTAACAGAGAAATTATTCCTGGGAAATTTTACCTAAAAATAAATCTGGAGGAAAAAAAAAAAGAAAAAAGTATATCCTCCAAATTACTTAAAAACCATGTCTTGATATATTCAAATCAATTTTCTTTGTTTAATTATTATTTTTATCATTTTTTAATTTACTTTAAGTTCTGGGATACATGTGCAGAACGTGCGGCTTTGTTACATAGGTATACATGTGCCATGGTGGTTTGCTGCACCCATCAACCGTCATCTAGGTTTTAAGCCCCGCATGCATTTGGTATTTGTCCTAATGCTCTCTCTCCCTTTTCCCCCAACTCCCCAACAGGCTCCTGTGTGTGATGTTCCCCTCCCTGAGTCCATGTGTTCTCGTTGTTCAACTCTTACTTATGAGTGAGAACATGCAGTGTTTGGTTTTCTGTTCCTGTGTTAGTTTGCTGAGAATGATGGCTCCAGCTTCATCCATGTCCTTGCAAAGGACATGAACTCCTTATTTTTTATGGCTGCATAGTATTCCATGGTGCATATGTACCACATTTTCTTTATCCAGTCTATCACTGATGGGCATTTGGGTTGGTTCCAAGTCTTTGCTATTGTAAATAGTGCTGCAATTAACATACATGTGCATATGTCTTTATAGTAGATAAAATCATTTTTCTAAATATCACAATTATTTAGCACACTGGTTACATATAGCATATTTATAGATCAATATTAAACCTAACAATGTAGAAATATAGTTGATATTAAACACATTGGGTTATTTCTTCTTAAAGTATCTTATAGAGTGGCCCATAATAAAATATATTTCCATTCACATTTGTTGCAAACATATAAAATAACTAGGAAAGATCTAAAGAAACTTGTGAACAAATAAATCGGTTTATTGTATGAAAAATACTACAATAACTTTTCTTAGACATTAAATTAGTCTTTAAGTAATGAAAACATATATATTAGGATATAGATATCTCACTTTTTGTCAAAATAATTTGTATATTTAATGAAAATTATAAAACATTAAACAACTTCATTTTTTAACTTTTACTTTAGTTTCAGGAGTACATGTGCAGGTTTATTATATAGATAAACTCCTGTACAGGAGGGCTTTGTTGTACAGATTATTTTATCATCCAGTTACTAAGCCTAGTACCCAATAGTTATTTTTTCTAATCTTCTCCCTCCTAACACCCTGCACCCTCCAATAAGCTCCGGTGTGTGTTGTTCCCTTCTACGTGTCTATGTGTTCTTACCATTTAGCTCCCATTTGTAAGTGAACATATGTGGTATTTGGTTTTCCGTTCCTGTGTTAGTTTGCTAAGGATAATGGCCTCAAGCTCCATCCTTGTTCCTGCAATGAAGATGATCTCATTCTTTTTTATGGCTGCATAGCATTCCATGGTACATATGTACCATGTTTTCTTTACCCAATCTGCCATTAGTGGGCATTTAGGTTGATTCTATGTCTTTGCTATTATAAATAGTGTTGCCATGAACATATGTGTGCATGTGTCTTTATAGTAGAATGAATTATATTCCTTTGGATATATACCCAGTAATGTGTTTTCTGGTTCCAGTGGTATTCCTGTATTTAGGTCTTTGAGGAATCGCCACACTGCTTTACACAATGATTGATTTACACTCCCACCAACACTGTGTAAGCTTGCCTTTTCACCACAACCTCACCAGCATTTGTTATTCATTTTTTTTTTTTTACTTTTTAATAATAGCCATTCTGACTTGTGTGAGATGGCATCTCGTTTTGGTTTTGGTTTGCATTTCTCTAATGATTTGTGATATTGACCTTTTTATCATATGTTTGTTGGCTGCATGCATGTCTTCTTTTGAAAAGTTTCTGTTCATGTCATTTGCCAACTTTTTAATTTTTTTTTCTTGTAAATTTGTTTAAGTTCTTTGTAGATGCTGGATATTAGACCTTTATCAGATGTATAGTTTGCAAAAATTTTCTCCCCTTCTGTAGGTTGTCTGTTTACTCTGTTGATAGTTTTTATTTTTATTTTTATTTATTTTTTTGCCATGCAGAAGCTTTTAAGTTTAATTAGATCCCATTTGTCCATTTTTGCTTTTGTTGCTATTGCTTTTTACATCTTTGTCATGAAACCTTTGCTGGTTCCTATGTCCAGCATGGTATTGCCTAAGTTGTCTTTCAGGGTTTTTATACTTTTTGGTTTTACAGTTAAGTCTAATCTGTCTTGAATTAATTTATGTATATGGTATAAAAGGGGTCCAGTTTTATTTGCATATGGCTAACCAATTATCCCAGCACTATTTATTCAACAGAGAGTCCTTTCCCATTGCTTGCTTTGTCAGTTTTGCCAAAAATCAGATGGTACAGCTTCATTTTAATATAAATAAGTTATATTAAATTTATTTAACATTAAAAATAATAAATGTTTAAAATGTTAATGAAGAAAATAAAATGAGTGAATAATTCTAGACAAGAGATGTTAAAACATTTATTAAAAATGGTTATTTATTCCAGTATCCATTAATGAAGGATTAAGTAATTCAGAACTACCTTTCTGCTGAAGACAAGAAAAACCAGGTAAAAGGTTTTTTTAAAAACTATAATTGAGGGCAATAGAGTCCGAAATATTTCTAGGACACAATCCAAAGAAGAAAGGCATCTCAAGGAAGAGAGCCCAGAAACAAGAACTGCTTTTCCTCTGCAACTTAGCCAGTTCTGTAGCAGCCATTTGAGTGTTGGAGAGTTTGAGCTTTGCAGCTGTTTAATCGTCTCACTGATCGAGGGAAAGGAAATTGGAATGCAGAGGCTGCTAAATGGTGAGGGTTTAGAGAAAGTGGAAGAGGCTGGTAAAAACTTTACGTGTGATTCAAATCTGAAAGTCTTCACTCAAGCAAGAGAAGGAAACCCAGTGACTGAAGTCCAAATTTGAAGCTGACAATATCTGACATGTAATAAAAAGATAATTGGGCATAATGGAAAAATGCAAAGACAGTACAATTGTTACTGATAGGAGAAAACAAAATAAAATACAATAGATGGACATCATCACAGAATATTGGAGTTATAAATATAGACTTTGAAATATATGATACATCTTTGAGAATTAAAATTTATGCAAGAAGTCTCACTAATTTTGGTTCAGTCAATGTCAATGAGACAACTTATAAGAAACTTGGAACTAAAACAATTTTCATCTTTAATTCATATCATAGATCAAAATAAATTCTGAATAACTTTAGAATATAAATATATAAAATTGCACAACTGGAAGACAGTTTAATATAAAATAATATGACATTCAATTTAGAGAGAAATATGTTCTATTTTTTAAACTGATAAATTTAATCATAAAACACATTAGTTATTTAAATTAAATACATCAAGTTAGAAGTTATGCATTGTCCATCCTGTTCCCAGTTGATTGTGGAGTATTGCCTTAGAAATATGATTGCCAGGATAGTCAGTGGTTCCCTCATTTACTAATTTTTATGTAGGCAAAAATAGAAAATAATGCAGTCAGATGAATATGTGTCTTTTTTTTTTTTTTTAAACAAGTATTTATGGTATATCCTTTGTGCCAGGGTCTGAGACATCTATTCTGGATACCTCAGTATACAAATTAGCTAAATCCCCAAGAAATTAGAGGGGAATTCTTGGACACTTTAGAAACACTCATATAATTTAGGGCATAATCATAGTCAAAGACAATAGAAGATGTGTGGTGGTGATGGCAGTGGGGGCCCATCTGGAGCTGCCACTGCCATGACACCGGCTGCAGAGGAAGCAGCAAGGCTGGGGCTGTGTGCTCCATGGAGCCGGCAGGAGCTGGGAACAGTTGGGATCCCTGACCTCTTCTGAGTTGGAGGGGTGGGAGCCCTGCCCTCCTGGGCACAGCTACAGCTACCCAGCCACAGCTGTGGACCCTGGAATTCCTGTGCTCTCAGGGACCTGGGAAGCCTCCCTGGCTCCACAGACACAGAAGTGCTTTGCCACCACTGCCTGGAATCTCCCTGCTCCCAGTGCCCACTCCAATTTCAGAGCAAAGGTGAGGCCCAGCCTGGGTGCTGTTACAACCCATCTGGGTGTGCATGCGCTCAGGGAAGCACTGACACTCCAGCCCCCTGCTGCTTTGGGCCCCTCTGGTTGGGCACCAAGGAGCATGGGAGCGAGGCTGAGGGGGAACTGAGGGCAGCTCAGTGTGGGCCTGCAAGAGCCCCTTGGCACAAACAGCTTGGTCGCCATGTGCACCATGGACAGGAGGTTGGTGGCGGCAGGAGGCGGACAGGCTCCTGGGTATAAAGGGGTGGGTCCCCAGTGAAGTCCCACCTTCAAGCCAGAGACTGCTTGAAGCCTGGGGACTGAGCTGTCAGTTCTGCAGACCAAAGTGAGAACTTATGATGCTTTTATAGGGCTGCCGTGGCCACCCGTGGGCCAATCAGCACCCACTTCCTCTCCTCTGAAGCCCATATAAATCTCAGACTCAGCCAGATTCAGGCAGTGGACAGGATGACCTGCCTGTTGAGAGGAGCTACCTACTGTGGGTCCCCACTCCACTGACAGTTGTACACTGGTTGGGACAACCTACCTGCAGAAAGGAGCTACCCACTTCGGGTCTCCTGAGAACTGTTCTAATGCTTAATGAAGCTCTCTTCTGCCTCGCTCACCCTCCAGTTGTCTCTGTACCTCATTCTTCCTGGACATGGGACAAGAACTCAGGATGCACCAAATGGCAGGACTAAAAGAGCTGTGACACAAACAGGGCTGAAACACACCCTGCTACTTGCCATGTTGCAAGTGGCAAGAAGAAGAGAAGAGCTGTGGCCTTTTGGAGAGCCAAGAGGTAGGGCCTTCCTGAGCCAGGGCTGTGATGCCCTCATTGGGGTTCTGAAGTTCCTGAATACTCCAAGATTCTGGACACCACTGTGTTCTCCTCATCCAGAAGTGGATGCCCACAGCAGAAGCCACGTACAGTACATCTGGTCCAGTAGCAGCCTCGTGTGGAGCCACTACCTGTGCCTGGAGCTGCCTGCCCTGCCCGCTGCAGCAGCCAGCATGTCTGGCTGTGCACAGTGGCTGGACCCCATACTTACTCATCTACACACCCCTCACTGCTCCATGCCTGCCTTGCGCTTTGCAGGTGTGGGATCTGGGCCGGTAGAGTGAGCGAGCAAAGTCTGTTAGGCTGAGTGGGCAGAACAAGCCCAGCAGGCATGAGCAACACTCAGGCAGAAGGCGGCACCAGTCAGCGAGGTTTCTGGCTGGTGAAGCAATACCTTGAGAATCCTGTGAACAGTGATATAATACATTCCAAAAAGCTGACTTGCTTTTCCCTCTGAATACCTGTAAGTCAATATAGCTGTTGCTCTGATTTGATAGGTGTAAAAATAAGTTTTTGGTTTTTTTTTTCCTACTGATGTCATGCTCATCTCTCAGTTATCTATTCTAATATGGAGAAGCAGTAGTGTGGAACATCCAGAATGCCTGATCATCATAAAGTCCTGAATGGCTGCAAACAATTTATATGCTATATGTTTTAGAAGCATCACCTTCCTGGTAATATTTTGCTTCAGTGCACATTAAAATTAGTTTGCATTCCCTATATACGCAGTGTCTAGGTGATGAGGGAACAAGTCCAGGAAGTATGAAGGATGGTTAGCAATACCCCTTTTAGTAGATAATACACAGAGCAGTCAATCTGTATGTAGTTAACACACAATTGGCAATACATAAATCTGTTGCTATGATTGAGGTTACAGAGTGTTATATTACTCTATTATTATGGTCTGCATTTCATCTTTCCCTAATCATGTTTAGGAGAACCTAAAATAACTTACATGTGGAAGCATATTGTAAAATCTTATATTTATTGCTCAAACAGAAACAAAACTATAGCAGTCACTAGAGATGAACAGATTACAGAATAAGGTCATTGATATTTATCTAAGTATACTGGCAGCTCAGGGAAAAAATAAAGCAAATTAAGTTTGGTTAATATAATGTACTGGTTTATATTACTTCTGAAATTTAAAATATTGACTGTTCACTTTATGAAATGTTAAAATTCAAAATGGGTAAGGGAAAAAATATAATAATTAACAGTAGCATCACTAACTAGAGGAGAGTGTTGTCAATACTGTATATATTTCCTTCATCTTAAGCAACTATTTTATTTTATGAGAACAAATTGATCATACTGAACATTGTTTTTTAACCCATTTTCACTTTTTATGCTCTTATATACCCTATTATTTGACTGTATGATTTTAATACTATATTATTTATTAATAAAGGTAAAATATTTAATTAAGGTTCTATTATTGAATACTAAGGTTTCCGGAAAAAATTTTTAAGGACAAGGGAATATCTTGGGGTTGTTACAAGTTGGGTATTTAAAAGCAAAAATCTTGCGTTTAAATTCCATTTCTATATTTTGTTTGCTGTTATTGATTAAATATTCAATTCCCAGTCTCAGTTTTTCTAGGTAAATTATTATAAATTTAATAAGATCATCTCTTTTATTATGCTGGCATTTTTTATTTGATTATTTGTATTTACTTTCATTTATTTTTCTTATTTTGAAATGGAGAGAATCTTTAGAGCAATGTTAATAGAGGTGATAAACTGCTGATTTATATAGAAACACTGATAAAAGAAAAACTTCAGCCAAATTAAATTTAAAGGAGTTTAATTGAGCAATGAACAATTCATGAATTGAGCAACCCACAGAATCACAGCAGATTCACAGAGACTCCAAGGGTGCCTCATGGTCAGAACAAATTTACAGGCAAAAAAGGGAAAGTGATGTACAGGAATCAGAAGTGAGGTACAGAAACAGTGAGATTGGTTATAGCTCGTAGTCTGCCTTATTTGAACGCAGTTTGAACATTCAGCAGTCTATGGGTGATTGTAGTATGGCCCCTGGGATTGGTCAATACTCAGCCATTATTACAGGTAAATACTATTAAGTCAGGTTTTCAATTTTGTCTGATGCAGAGATGCATCAGTTGCAGCATATGCAGCTGATAGGACAAGTAAAATTAGGGCTGAGAAATACCATTGGGTTTAGAAACATAGAAGTTGTGTGAGGCCTTTTTTTTTTTTTTTTTTTTTTTTTTTCAACATAGTGGAGCTGAGAGTCTAATCAGAAAGGATTTAAGAGAGAATGGAGGAAAGTACTGAGAGGCAGAAAGTACTGATGACACTGTCAAGGAGTTTTGTTGTAATGTGGCAGTATCTGTAAGATGAATATGGGGTAAAGAGAGGAGCATTTTTAAGTTGGGAGAAATTGCGTCATGTTTGATGCTGTTGAGCATGATCTTTATGAAACATTCCTACTAGAGAAAAAAAAATGACACAGAACAGAGACAGTAAATTTCTGGAGGACTGTTTATGAGCAGCTGGGAGAGATCTCACCTGGAGCACAAGTAAAAGTTTTACCTTTGGTAGAAATGCAAACAGTCCATTCATAGTAACAGGAGGCAAGAAAGCAAGCAGCAACCCAGATTAGAGTTACCAAAGCCCTGAGATAAAATACAAATTGCATACTGCTGCAAATGCCAAAGGAAATTTCTTTGGTCAAACTCACTAATTAGTAAAAGAAGAACAAAAAGCCAGCTCGATAGGTTCAAGGTATACAAACTCATTGCAATCCAAACAATTATTCCCATCCCATTCTCAAAGTCCCAATATTTGCCAATAAACATCTTATATTTTATATACAAATTATAAAGAGGTAGTAAATGTAATATCTATTATAATTTTAAATTCTGAAAATCAAAATATGGATCTGGATTACTTCAATTTTTTGGCTAAAAAATGGCAACAAAACGTCTCTTAGCAGTTATGGAATCCCTCTAGTTTTCCAACCATGTCTCGAACTAAGAATAGAAAAGCAGGAGCATAGTTTATTTCTGTAAATTCTCTTGTGTAATGAGAAATGTGAGCAAACCAACAAGTTCTGTATAGTCATTTCTACCATATTACAGCATAGAAACTATTGCTCCCCCAATTCCTTACCTTTAGGAGACACTTTACCTCAGGACAATATGGCCAATAATTTAATAAGCTCTTTTTCCATAATATATAATGGATTATCTGTATCACTCCTGACTAATGATGAGATCATTATGACTTTCAAATCCAAACATGTCAGATATTCTTCTCAGATTGCATTTATCATCTATTTTGCATGGATCACTTTTTACTTAAAAATATTACTCACGAGAGTTTAACAGGGAAACATCAATTGTTCAAGATATTTCAGACTGGAAGAGATTTAATTCAGATATTTGGAGACATGCAACATCTCTAGGAAGGCTACTACCACTAAAGAAATTTTTAAGTGTAGAATTCACAGGTAACTTTTATCAACAATCTCAGCTGCTGCAGCCCTAACGAAATGATTCACAGGAGAACATACAGAAATCTCAGCCAGTTTCTTAAATCCAGGGATCTAGTTATTGTTGCCAGTGGAGCAATTATGGCTCCTGCTTCTTTTGCCCTTTCCATCTTGCATTTCACTGGCAGAAATGCAATAATCAGACTTCCAGTCCTTGGAATAAGATAATAGAAGGGAGACTGTGGGGCTGATTTTTCAATAGACAATTTAGCCCAGATATTGAAATCCTCCCAATTATGTAAGGAGTAATGTTGGAAAGAGGTAAGTAAGAGATAAATCTTTCAGAAATAAAGGAAGATCATAAACTAGATTTTGTTCTCAGTTTTTAATATTATGTCTAAAAGCTTATGCCATTATCTCTCCATATGAAATGTTATTTGTTATTTTTCTCTTTTTATGTTCTAACACTGACATTTTAAGGTATGTTTTGCTGACTTTATGAAAACCAATTAGAAGTTCTCACTTGTCTTTTATGTCCTGAAAGAGCTTCAATTGCATGTAAATTAATTGTACCTTGAATATTTCAAACTCTGAATATTTTAAAGTAACTTCTGCTCAAACTACATCTGTTTGGAGAATTTTTAGATATAAAACTGACAGCTCTTCGATTTTCTTTTCTAGTCATTCTATATAGTTTTTCTACCTTTTTATTAGGCGTTTTCTATCTTTAAGGATAACCTTTAATTTTACATACATTTTATTGTTTGTTAATATTGATTTTACAGGATGTATTTTCTTTTTTTGAAAAGCAATATTGCCTAGTTATTAATATTGTGAGCTCAGGGCTGAAAGTGCCTGGAATAACAGCACCCACTTATACTGGTTATGTGTTCTTGATCTAACTTGCTTAGTTGCTGCATGTCCTCAGTTTTCTTACATGTAAACTGAGAGTACTATCAGCCTTTATTTCATGGGTTGACCATGATGAGAAATCAAATAGTTCATAACACCTTATGCACAGTAATAACCAAGTTAACAATTGTTATAATGACTGTTTTAACACTAGACAAGGTTGTCTTTGCTCTTAACTCCTGAAACTCAGAGGTTTTATGAAAAGGGGGAAAAAAAAGTTTTACCCCTTTTTTTTCTATACTTCACCAGTTCGCAGATTTTTTATTTGTTTGCTTGTTTTCTCTTTAATAGGCTACACAATTTACACCACAACTCCCCACGTCCAGCTTTGCCCTTGGCCTCCTGAACCTGAGCAAGTGAATCATAAAGCCTCGTAATGCTGGCAAGGCCTGGAATCTCCTGGGAAGCTAATTGGTGATCATGAGACTATATTGCTTTAAAAAATTCTTTTCAGTAAACTATTTTAAATTCACTTTCTGAACTCACCTGCTGACTGAATGAATCCTGATATGGTTTGCTCTGTGTCCCAACTGAAATCTTTTTTGTTTTTTTTTCAGTTTAGAAAGTTTATTTTGCCAACGTTAAGGACACACCTGTGAAACAGCCCCAGGAGGTCCTGACATGTGCATAAGGTGGTCAGGACACAGCTTGGTTTTATACATTTCTAGAAGACATGAGACATCAATCAATATATGTAAGATGTACATTGGTACATTGGTTCAGTCCAGAAAGGCAGGACAACTAGAAGTGGGAGGGGTCTTCCAGGTCATAGGTAGGTAAGTGACAAATGGTTGCATTCTTTTGAATTACTGGTTAGCGTTTCACTACTCAAATCTTATCTTGAATTGTAATCCTCAAGTGTTGAGGGAGGGACCTGGTGGGAGGTGACTGGATCATCAGGGCAGTTTCTCCCATGCTGTTCTCGTGATAGGGAGAAAGTTCTCATGTGATCTGATGGTTTAAAAGTGGCAGTTTCCCCTGCAATCCCCCTCTCTTCTGCTGCTTTGTGCTTCTCCTTCTGCCACGATCGATCATAAGTTTCCTGAGGCCTCCCCAGTCATGAGGAATGGTGAGTCAATTAAACCTCTTTTGTTTAGAAATTACCCAGTCTCAGTTAGTATCTTTATAGCAATGTGCAAATGAACTAATGCAGAGAATTGGTACTGGAAGGGTGGGGTACTGCTATATAGATAACCTGATACCATGGAAGTGACTTTGGAACTGAGTAACTGGCAGAGGTTGGAACAGTTTGGAGGGCTCCCAAGAAGACAGGAAGACGAGGGAAAGTTTGGAACTTCCTAGAGACTTGTTAAATGGTTTTAACCAAAATGCTGATAGTGATATGGACAATGAAGTCCAGGCTGACGTGGTTTCAGATGAAGAGGAGGAACTTATTGGGAACTGCAGCAAAGGCACTCTTGTTATGCTTTAGCAAAGAGACTGGTGGCATTCTCCCCCTGTGTTAGAGATCTGTGAAACTTTGAACTTGAAAGAGATTATTTAGGGTATCTGGCCAAGGAAATTTCTAAGCAGCAAAACATTCAACAGGTGACCTGGTTTCTTCTGAAAGCACAGAATTATATGCATTCATAAGGAGATGATTTGAAATCGAAACTTACGTTTAAAAGGAAAGCAGAGCATAAAAGTTTGGAAATTTGCAGCCTGATCATTTCATAGACACAATGTCCTCTTAAAAATAGTAATAGCTAACAAAAAAGAGAGGGAGAGAGAGATTGATTGTAAGAAATTAGCTTGTGCAATTGTGTGGGTTTGCAAGGCAGGTTAGCAGTTGGAAACTGAGGCAGGATTTCCATGTTAAACTCTTCAGGGAGAATTCCTTCTTTGGGAAACCTCGATTCCACTTATAATGTCTTCACATGATTGAATGCGGCCCTTTCCCATTATCGATGGGTCTGTACTTAAAGTCAACTGATTGTAAATGTCAATCACTATGCAAAATAACTCCACAGTGACATCTAGATTAGTGTTTGACCAGGCAAGTGAGCACCACAGCCTAGCCAAGTAAATAGACCATCATGCAGTATAATTGACATGAGTTACTATACATATATATAAAATATTATATTCATATATCATATCATATTTACCTGGGATATTCTTGGTCCTCTTATTTCTTGTTCTATTCTACTCCTTATAAAAACATTTATTCTCATTCCTTCAAGTGGTTATATTTTTATGAAATGCACCATCATTTTGCTTGCCCAAATTGTTGCTTGTATTTTGTCTTTAATCAACAGAAAGTTATGTGACTGCCTGGATTTGGAGGTAGAAATGAATTCTGTCAAATCAGAATACGTTAGATAACCTGTCTCAAATTCCCATCTTACAATCTTTTATAGGGGTTAAAAAATTAGCCCCTTTAATATAAGAAATATGTTTATTACAATCCTTCCTTGGTATGCCTCACCTTGAATACTCACTTAAGTTAAAAGTGACATTAGAAAAAAAAAGTACACCTTCATCCAAAATTGTTCTATAAAATAAAAGCAAAAATGTCCCTATCACACATAATCAAAGTGATTCATCTGGTAAGCTAGATATAAGCAATTCTGGAATATTGTTAAAATAGTTAAAGATAAACTATGTTACCTTTCAGAAAAGTAAAGGGAGTGGTCAGTGACTATTAATAAAACAAATAGTGCCATCTACTGTCAAAAAATTCTATTATGAAAGTTGCCATAAACATCATTATTTTTCAGTGTGATAGTGCTATAGTCATTTATTTGATATTCTAAAATTTCCAAGAATTCTTATTTATTTCAAATAATCACAGTTAAATTTCTAGTTCTGCTAACTGGCTTGGAATTTACACGTACTTAAATCAAATGACTGCCACTTTACAAAATCACTGTCATCAGGAAGCAATTTTTTAAAAGTGTTTCTTTGTGCTAAGAAGTACACGATGTAAAAAAAAAAAAAAAAAAAATGCTTGTATCCTTTCCAAACACCATACACACTCATGACTTAGTCAGAACTGCAGAAATGCAAGGATAATGATACTAAACAAGAGGAAAAATGAAAAAGACAGGAAAAAGCATGGTCAAATTATTAAAGAAATGCAAGCATTGATGCAACTTACTGATAAAGGTGAAACTGTAAAGTATACTTTAAAATAGATACAGTAAGTAGAATTAGAGTTAGCTTCCATCACCTTTTAATCTACAAATGATTTTACAGAGAAAGCAGCATTAAAGATCATTGTGGGCAATCAAAACAGTAATTTGAGAATAGCATTATACACTGCATTTAAGTAGGGTTCAATAATTTTAAAGTGCAGGGAGAAAATTTCCTCATATGGCTCACTAGCTACATTGCAAATTTCTTGAAATCAGAACACAGTAGTGCAGGCCTGTGCTCACAAAGCAGACTTGGAGGGTGTAGAGGCATAAATGGCTCCAGAGCCAGGGACATGGGGCCAGAGAGGTCTAGTCTCCAGAAGACTCCTTTCGGGCCTATTACCATGCCTCGGGGTCCAGGTGGGGCATGGTGAATATATTATCCTTTACCTTATATTTCTTATATGTCTACAACTGCCACTTCATGGCACTAGGACTAAAGGTTGGCCAAAGTACAAGATATTTGCCTTATCTGGTGACAACTCTATGTCCTGGACTCTCTTCCAGAATAAGACCTTTTCTGTAGCACTGCTTGAACTCGTCTTAGCAAGAGGGAAACATATGAAATGCTACCAAAATAGAATAGAAGTAAATTCTGATTATATTCCTTAGTTCACTCATATCCTGAAGTGCATCAAATCAGGTTTTCTCACCTGTATAATGCTGTATTTTACTTGAGTTGGAATAATTTTGCTTAGAAATAAATAAGTAAAACAGCACCTGCCTCCAGACCTAGGGTCCATCAGGAAAAATATAAGGTATATGAGGTGTATGCTCTAAACCCAAGGCCAACAAGTATGGGAAAACCTTAAGTCCTTCTGTGCATACGCTTGGATGAAGAAGGTAATACAATCGTAGGCAACTGCAAGAACAAAGTAGGTAAAATTCACACCTACAGGCAGTCTTGAAAATTTTCCCAATATAAACTTGCACTTCACATGCACTTTTGTGGTGTGAAGGAGAGGAACTGGTGAGAAACTGATTAGAAATGATGATAAGCAGACTTTTACCAGAGGGTTGCTCAATCCCCTCTATAAGGCAATGATGCTATGTAGACAATCAAACATGAAATTGCCAGAAAGTTTATAGACTGATATAATCTATTTTAATGCATCTAGGATTCAGGTAAGCTGCAAAAAAGTAGTGCCAATATGTTTATTTTATAGGGGATATTTAAAATTAATTTTATTCCTTTTAAAATTACAGTGATACCCAAATTCCCTAATTTCCTGTGGTAGGCTGAATAGCAGCTCCTAAAAATATCAGGTCGTAATCCCTGGAATGAGTAAATGCTACCTTATATGGAAAATATACCAATATGTGATTAAATTATGGAGTTTGAAATGAAGAGATTAACCTGATTTATCCGGGTGTATCCTAAATGAGATCACAATTGTTCTTAAAAGAGGGAGGCACAGGGAGGTGTGACCCAGACAAAAGAGAAGGCCGTGTGAAGACAGAACAAGAGAGGGTAAAAATGCTGGCCTTAAATATTGGAGTAATGTAGCCACAAGCCAAGGGATACCTGCAGGAGTTGTAGGAGGCCAATACCTTGATTTTGACCCAGTGATACTGACTTCAGACTTGTGGCCTCCAGAACTGTGAAAGAATAAATTCCTGTTGTTTTAAGCCACTGATTTTGCGGTAGGTAATTCGTTACAGCAGCCACAGGAAACTAATACACCTCTGGGTGACTTTCTCTTTCTATAATGCAGGAATCTCTTTCATAATTAAAAATATAACTTTATTATAATTGGTATTATCAGCACCACGCTATAACTTCTGCAAACAAGCCCTCTAATCTTTATATCTGTTTTCTTGATAAATCATACTGTTCTCCCTGCTCACTGTATTTCAACCATACCAGATCCCTTAATGGGCAAGGGTATTTCAGACCTGGGCACTGGCTGTTTCTTCTGATTGGAGTACTTCTACCTCAGACATCATAATGATGAACTCTTTTGCCTTCTTCAAGTCTTAGATCAAATTATTCCTTTTTACTGTTTATATTCCAACTAGTGAGGGATAGTGTCCCTCACTATCCCCTAGGAGATTGATTCCAGGACCTTTGAGGATACCAAACTCTGTGGATGCTCAAGTCTCTGATATAAAATGCCATAGTATTTACATGTAATCTACACAAATCCTCCTGTATATTTAAAATAGTCTCTAAATTACTTATAATACTTAATACAATGTAAAAATTATGTAGCTTTTACACTGTGAATTTTAAAATTTGTATTATTTTTATTACTATATTTTTGTTTTTTCTGCAAATTTTTAATCCATGGTTGGTGAAATCCATGGATGTGAAATCCACTCATATGGTGGGACTGAGAACCAATCATATTCTATTCAACATTGCAACCTCCTTTCCCACCCAGCATAACAGACTAATTGTACCCTGCTTGTTCTGCTTTATTTTCTAAATCTCATTTCAATCTCTAAAATGTTATGTAATTTACTTAATTGCTATGTTCATTTTATATCAACTTTCTGCCTCTTCTACTATGTTATCTTCTTGAGGGAGAAGATTTTTATCTCTTTTGTTCACTAATGTATTCCCAGTGCATAGAACAATATCTAGCCCATAACAGGTATTCAGTAATTTTTTTCTTGAATGAATAATTGAAGGAAAACTTTAAAAAATCCATTGCCATAAGGTAGGTATGCAGAGAGCCTATATCCTACTAAAGCTAATTTCAGCTTTCAATTCAAGCTGACATATTATCAAATCTTCTTATGTTTTTATCATTTCAACTTCTGTTCTGTGCTAGCTAAAGTCTGTGCTAGGCTAGGTGTAGTGGTTTGTGCCTGTAATCCTTGTGCCCGGGGAAGCCAAGGCAGGAAGATCATTTGAGGCCAGGTGTTCGAAACCAGCCTGGGCAACATAGCAAGGCCCACCATCTACAAATGATATAATAAAATAACAAAATTAGCCAGGCACAGTGGTATGTGACCTCAGTCCCAGCTGCTCAAGAGGCTGATGAGGAAGGATCACTTGGCCCAGGAGTTGGAGTTTGCAGTGATCTGTGATCACACCACTGCATTTCAGCCTTGGTGAGAGAGCAGAACCATCTTTGAAAAAAAAATTAAGTCTCAAACTTTATTAATAGTATAACAGAATGAGCAATACTTTGGAGACATGCTGCTGCTATATCTTTTTTTTTTTTTTTTTTTTTTTTGAGGCAGAGTCTCACTGTGTCACCCAGGCTGGAGTGCAGTGGCGCCACCTCGGCTCACTGCAACCTCTACCTCCAGGGTTCAAGCAATTCTCCTGCCTCAGCCTCCCAAGTAGCTGGGACCACAGGTGCCCACTACCACACCCAGCTAATTTTTGGTAATTTTAGTAGAGATGAGCTTTCACTATGTTGGCTAGGCTGGTCTCAAACTCCTAACCTCAAGTCATCCACCTACCTCTGCCTCCCAAAGTGCTGGGAGTACAAGTGTGAGCCACTGACCCCGGCCCTTATATTTTTCTAATTATCAAATAAGCTGTGAGATTTTCTATTTACCTAGGTCCTCAAAGTGTCTCTAGGAAAAGCTATACCCTGGACAAAAGCAGGTTGGCAGAAATACCAGGGATTGAGCTTCTGCAACAAGTTTGGGTCATAAAAACTGCCGCTAGGCCTGTCAGGCAACTTCCTGAGTCAATAAAATCTCACATTAATAAATATAAAGAAAAAGAGATCAAAAATTTTCCAGATAAACTGGATTCCATCTGTAAAGAGGAAAATCTATTTTGTGGTCCACTTAGTTAGCATCTTCCCTGATGTATTCACAAGAGAAATCAAAAGGAACTTCCAATTTCTTTATGGAAAGGGGCTGAACTACTAAAAGAATGAATCACTTTAAATAATGAGGAAACAGTTTGTACTATGATATGATATTGTGAAGCTGCACCCTGTAAAAGAAGGAGAAACTGACCATGCTCTGACCTGAAGGAGCATCGCACCAGCACAAAAGAACTGTAGGAAAGAATGAATCAACATAGGAAGCTGAGGATGTGGAACTTCAGTGACTGCCAAGTGATAGATGAGCAACTCAGGTTAACTTACCAGGGAAAGAGAATGTCCTTTAGCATGAAGGTTGTTGCCATTTGGATGTTGAGGACATGCAACACAAGCAATTTTTCATACACTTTGTTTAAAATTTATATTTCCTAGATGGTATTTTCCAGAGTTGTTCGAAACTAACTTTTACATTTGATTACAGAATGTTTTAATTTCGTAATCTGTGACACATTTTCTCCTTCTGTTCTTTAGAAATGCATTTTAACAATAAACAGACCCAATTAAAGAAAGTTGTGTTTTACTTTCCTTTTTAAGGATGATGTAATTATTCAAATTAGAAATTAACATTATGCTGGCAGGTTTTGAATACTATTTTTGGAAGAGGTGAGAAATTTATCACCCTATTCTATTTCAAAAAGGTGCGTTTTAACTTATATATTTAGAATTTAATGGTTAAAGATGATTCTTTCAGGGAAAGTTATAGATCATAGAATCCTAGAATGACAAATCAGGAAACAAGGGTAGAAAAAAAAAGAATGAAAATATAAAAAGTCTTTTGCTACAACAAAATCTAAGAAATCTAAATAACAATTCAGAAAGAAATTTGGAGAGAAGTTTGCAATAGAAAATGTGATATCCAAATAATTGTGTATCAGCAAAGATTAGAGAAATAACAAAGTGGCATGCTAATGGTAGAAATTTCTCCTGAACCAAATTAAGTATGTTTGCATAGTATATTAATTCTGCAAAGAAAAATTATCAGATCATTAACACAACCTAGGATTTCGGGATGAATGAAAATTAAAGATTCAAAGAAAATGTTAATACATTTGATTGTTTTTATACAGTTGTTCTTAAAACTAATGGATAATAACTGTTTTACTGAACATTACATATTAAAGTGAATTCATTCCAGAATGTAGTCAGGCCAGGCTTGGTGGCTCACGCCTGTAATCCTAGCACTTTGGGAGACTGAGGTGGGTGGATTACCTGAGGTCAGGAGTTCAAGATCAGCCTAACCAACATGGTGAAAACCTGTCCCTACTAAAAATACAGAAATTATCTGGGCGTGGTGAAGCACACCTGTAATCCAAGTTACTCAGGAGGCTGAGGCAGGAGAATTGCTTGAACCCGGGAGGCAGAGGTTGCAGTGAGCCGAGATTGTGCCACTACACTCCAGCTCTGATGACAGAGCAAGACTCTGTCTCAAAAAATCAATCAATAAATAAAATAAACATGAGTGAAAAACAATCCCTATTTCCAGCTTCTTGGAGTTTGGTAGAAGAAAGTTACATAAATAACTAATATCAGAATAAATTCCAATTGAAGAAATTATGTAGACACATTCTTTTGGTCTCAGCTGTTCTATACAGTCATAATTGATTTTGCTGCTTCTCAAGTGTCTTCTTACTTTCTTTTTAAAGTGGATGAGTGTTCTGCAGACAGAAACATTCCAGTCATGGAGATCAACCTGTGCAAAGGCAGAAAGGCACAGATGGAAATAGGACACATGCAGAAGTCCAATATTGCATTAATCCAGGAAGAAGGTGTATCATAGGTGAATGTTGAAATGTAGAAGCAATAAATTTCATAGAAGTATTAAAAGAAGGATCACCCAATGTATAAAATAATATCTCAGCAGGGTCCCTTATGGTTCAAAGTACTGTGTTTGTGTGCTAGAGGATTTGTATATTTGGAATAGGGAGTCTAAATCCTAAAAAAAAAAAAATCCATACTTCACAGGGTATAATATGCACACGGTATGAGGAAGAGTCTACTGTAATCAGTGGAAAACTAGAGATGTGGAGCTTACTATCCCTAGAATACATGAGCAAGTGGAAACAGGTTGCACGATCGACAATATGTCTTTAATAAAATGAAGATTCTGCAAGAACTTACAAAGAGGTATTCTAAATACATTCTGAAATAAAATTGTGAAGAATCATGAAATAATGACTCTATGAGTTTGATTTCAGCTGATCAAAAATAAATAATGAAGCATTAGTTACAAAAATGAGTCATATTAAACTATATTCATAAGGTTAGTGGCTGCCTCTACTCCCCAGAAAGAATAAAAAGAATATGCTGGGAACTTGGTCACTGGGATCAGACCAGGGACCTACTTAACAGAATTTGGATATAAGATGTGGACCTGATCACAGGAATATGTAGAGCTTTCCAACATTGGTCAAAGATTGTCAGAAGACTTTCTAAAATAATCAAAAAGTCAGTAGCCATGGACTTCTCACATTTTCAGTGACTGGGTCTATAACTAATCTCTATATTTTGATAGATGAGAGATGAATCAAATTATTAGAGTAATTGTCTTTAATATTCAGTATACATAGATATCATCAGAGATGTTTATTTAAAATTCAGATTTCTGCATCCTTTCTTCAGAGCTATAATTCATTATATTTGGGGTAGGTTTCAGGAAACATCATTTTGGACAAATATCCCAGTTGATTCTGACAAATATCATCCTTCAACAACAAAATGTCTCAGTTGATTCTGATAAATATCACCTTTCAACAACAAAAAAGAAACAAATAAATAAAAATGTTTAAAAATAAAACTACTATTACATTGTCTTTTTCCAGAAGAAGGTCCAGGCATCAACAACTTGAGAAGATTCCAATATACTGTGACAAGCACTTGCTGATTACCTTCCTTCTCACCTTCGCCAGTGAATTCATACTGTCTCAGGTATGATCTGCATGGTCCCTATAAGGGTTATCAGCACCTAAAATAGTTGCTATTCTAAGGCTAGATAATAAAATGGATCTCTGCTTTGTAGGTAGGGAAAACAATGAGTCAAACTGAACCACTACTGTATTTTTGAATAATTGTTCTTTATCACAGACTCAAGTATCTTGTAAATTCTCTGGTCTAAATATGATTGTCAAAATACTTTGAAACTACTTGACATAACCACACAGATAAATTATATATTACCAATAACCATGTCATATCCTTTGTGAGATCACCGCTGCTGATCTACCAAGTAATATGGGTCATAATTGCCATGGGATTTAGTGATTACTGTATTCCACTATGATAATGCTAAGGCATTTACAATTTCAAAATTATACACATACTAGAAATCTAGGTAGATGTATAAAATGCAAAGGAAATTTCATATTTTGAATAGATTCATTTGCACATAGCAGTTTGGTTTTAAAAGATACAGCCTTAAAATCACTGATATTTTTAAACACAAATTATATACAAGTGCATTACATCTCATTTTTCTTATATCCTCATCTACAAAGAAAGAAGAAAAAAATGAACTATTTGATGAGAAGAATAATTGAATGAATGATAATTAAGAGCCGGGTTTATATCATATGCCAGTTTCCATGTTGTAAGTACTCCCAATAACTGATTTCAAACTACCCATGTGATGTAATTGAAGGCAGAGTTGAACAAGATTTTCAGTAGAATACCAGAATATTACTGTTTCCACAGCATCCATTCAACAAATACAAATAACCTTAAAAAAGCAGAGATAATATAAAATGTAGTGAAATAATATAAAATATAGAGTTTATATTTATATTTAGCATATCGCCTTTACTTTAAAAATTATTTAATCATAATTTTACATAATTTAATTTTTATTCATTTGTTTTACAAGTGCCTTGGTAAATTACTGATAATTTAAAAATTGTCTCTCACCAGCTTGTGTGAGTCAACTAGAGTACACCAGCTAATATTGTATTTTTTGTGCAGACAGGGTCTCACAATGTCTCCTAGGCTGGTCTCGAATTCCTGGGCTCAAGGAATCCTTCCTCCTTGGTATCCCAAAGTGCTGGAATTACTGGCATAAGCCACCATACCCAGCCAAAAATTTATTTATCTACAGAGAATTTATAATTTTATACAGGTAAGATGGAACTTCAATTTTATGTTATTATCTAGATGGGTAAGTTTTGTAATACTGTTTCAGATAACTTACGCTTTGCCCAAGTTGATGATAGCAACTTTCACATACATAAAATTCTTACATACTGAAGTCTATTCCTAGATTTTATTTTTATTAAATTTGATACATTTGTTTATTTAGTAATGAGAACGCCACATTGATTTGATTCCCAATGCCTTATACTATGTTCTACAATCTGGTTAATCCCTTCCTGCTATTAAACTCTGTACTTTAACATTTTAGGTAATATTTGCTATAATTTTTGATAAATAATATTCATCATATTTATATTTTTCAATGATTTATTTATAATTTTTATAATAAGTGGCTGCTGAATTTTATCTTATGCTTTTCAGAATCTATCAATATGATCTTATAATCTCTAATATTAAATATAATCATATTACTTGAACTGCAAATATATAGATATATTAATATTAGTTTTAATATTAAATATGATCATATTATTTATTTGAGCTGCAAATATGTATTAATAGATACCTTGTTTTTCATTCTCCTTTGCATTTCTATAATATTATCTACTTGCTTAGATGTGCTGAAATAGTTAATGTAAGTTTTCAGTCATTGTCTTTTAAAGAAGAAAAGAACAACTTTAACCCCATTTGGTGCTCTTTAAAATAGATCCATCTTTTTCCACAGTGTCTTTGGAAATTAGTTTTTTTTTAAGTTGTACAAAGTTTTTACAGGTTCACATATTTGTCGTTACAAAATTATTCATATAGGATTGGCTTAAAGTCACTTAAATGTTGCCCATATCTACATTTGCTTTCCTTTACCATTCCTGGTCTCTTCTACAATAATTGGGTTATTTCTAAAATGGGAAGAGTGGTAAAATTTCTTTTGATAAAAGTTTAATGCTATCTTCAGCTAACATGAAATATATATTTAAGTCTGCAAACTTCATATTTGTTTCAATGCCCTTACTTTCATTAATTTCACATTTACACTTAAAATTCTACTATTACTAGGTTGAATTAAATTAAACTGCTAACATTCCACTTGTTTTGACTAGAACAAAACAAACAAACAAAAAAACAAACATAGAATCTCAGAAGTTTCATAAGATTTAACATATTAAACATTTTTTTGGTCCTTTGCCCTTCATTGTGTTTCTAACCTTTAGCACAGTGCATGTCATACAATACACCCTCTCTCTAAATTTTGTTGAATAAATAATTAAATTGGTTAAATACTCAGTTCTTACTATAGTTTAACACATCACAATCTAGTATGATTCTGTCTTTCTAGAATTATTGTTCTTCATTAACAAACTCACTCTAATATTCCAAATGTAATAGAATTATTGTCATTCCATTTACACAATATGCAGTCTTTGCAAATGTCATTAATTCTTAATTCTATTCAAAGTGTCTATTGTAGTTTTCTCTGTTGTCTCATCATAAAAGGCACATTCTTACAAGTTATATTGCCATTTGGTTGTCCCAAACCTAAAGATGCATGTCAAAGTCAACAATTCCCATACTGATCCTTTTATTTATCTTGCCACTTTGCTGTTTTCCATGATTCTCTCTTATACTGAATGGCATCAACATCCACTGTTCCAAGCCAGAAAATCTCAGACATCTGCACAATTAGAATATGTAGTAACGAGAACTGTAAAGAACATATGAGCAAGGATAATATCTAGTTGGAAACTTATTTTAATATACCTCAATAAAATTATCACATAAGTCAAAATTGTTTTAAATGACACATTTTTTAGAAGAAATGATTGGGGAAACTATATTTATATAATGATTACATTAGAAATCAATGAATTTAAGTGGCATATATAGGCCAAACACTTTTTTTCAATACGCAATAAAAACCAACATTTCAAGTACTTAATGTAGCATTACATCTTTATAGTAACTAAACAAAATCATGACTCAGAGAGAAAATTAAAAAATAGAAGATGAGTGATACAAATTTTATGCTATCTATTCAAAATGTGCTTGACCTTTCTTTCTTAGACAAGTTTGTAAACACATCATAAAATATTATATGAGGTGATCAGTATGAGTATTGTAATAAAATTTTTGGCAAGGTCTATTTTTTAATTTACAAACAATATTTGGATTTACCTAAATGAGTTGATGAAATTGCTAAAAATAATCCCTCCTGTAACAAGACTTTTTAAAGCATCTACAAATTCATATTATGAATGTGGAAATTAGTTGAGCAAAGCTAAGGGGTACACATATGCTTTAATTAACGTATTAACTAATGACAGATGATATAATGGCATAGTTACTGATTACTATCTTGCTGTTTGAAAATGAACATTGTAGATTTTGCTGTTTCTTATAACTTTGTAGTAATATTTATGTGTTATTATTAAAAATAAAGATATGGAGATATTTCTAATTATACAAAAGATATACAAGGGCCAGATGTGATGGCTCATGCCTGTATTCCCAGCACTTTGAGTGGCTGAGGTGGGTGGATGGCTTGAGCCCGGGAGTTTGAGACCAGTCTGGCCAACATGACAAAACCCTGTTTCTACTAAAAATACAAAAATTTGCTATGCCTGGTGCCAGGTGCCTGTAGTCCCAGGTACTTGGGAGGCTGAGGCAGGAGAATCACTTGAACCCTGGAGGCAGAGGTTGCAGTGAGCCAAGATCGTGCCTCTGCACTCCAGCCTGGGTAACAGAGTGAGACTTGGTCTTTAAAAAAAAAAAAAAAAAAAAAAGACATGCAAAAGCAGGTATAAAGTTTCAATTAAAATCTCTTAATGACTTTAAATAACTAATTACACATAATATATAGTAATTTATTTACTAATTTATTTTTTAATTAATTTTATTTTTCACTTATTTAATTTGTGCTTGGCTCTTTTCAAGTTTCTTTTATAGTTTCAAATTTCATTTATAGTTTCTCTCTGCTTTAATATTATTTTATTTTTTTCTCAACTTTTATTTTGGATCGGGGACACATGAGCAGATTTATTACATGGAAATATTGCATGATGCTGAGGTGTGGAGTATAGATCCCATCACCCAGGTAGTGAACTTAATACTTGCTAGGTAGTCTTTTACACATTCTCCTGTCCCTCCACACTCTAGTAGTCCACAGTGCCTGTTTTTTTCTAAATGTATTTCCATGTGTGCTCAGCTTTTATCTCCCACATATAAGTGAGAACATGCAGTATTTGGTTTTCTGTTCCTGTGTTAATTTGCTTATGTCCACGTATGCTCAGCTTTTTGCTCTCACTTATAAGTGAGAACATGCAGTATTTAATTTTCTGTTTCTGTGTTAATTCACCTAAGATTATGGCCTCCAGTTTCATCCATGTTGCTGCAAAGGACATGAGTTCATTCTTTTTTATAATTTTGTAGTATTCTATGGTGTATATGTACCACATCTTCTCCACTTTGTAAGTTGTCTGCTTGCTCTGTTGATAGTTTATTTTCCTGTGCCGAAGCTCTTTTGTTTAATTAGTTCCCACTTGTCAATTTTTGTTTTTGTTGCAATTGCTTTTGAGGGCTTAGTCATAAATTCTTTGCCAAGGTCAATGTAGATAAAGGTATTTCCTAGGTTTTCTTTTAGGATATTTATAGTTTGAAGTCTTACATTTAAATTCTTAACACATCCTGAGTTAATTTTTATGTATGGTGAAAGGTAAGGGTCTTTTTCATATGCCTAGCCAGCTATCCCAGCACCATTTACTGAATAAGGAATGCTTTCCTCATTGCTTTTTATTGTCAACTTTGTTGAATATCAGATGTTTGTAGGTGTGCAGCTTCATTTCTGGGTTCTCTATCTTATTTCATTTGTCTATGTGTCTATTTTTGTACCAGTACCATGCTGTTTTCATTACTGTAGCCTTGTAATATAGTTGGAGTCAGGTAGTGTGATTCCTCCAGCTTTGTTCTTTTTGTTTAGGATTGCTTTGGCTATTTGGGCTCCTTTTTGATTCCATATGTGTTTTAGAATAATTTTTTTTCTAATTATGTGAATAATTACATTGGTAGGTTGACAGGAATATTGCTTAATCTGTAGATTGCTTTGGGCAGTATGGCCATTTTAATGATACTGATTCTTCCCATCCATGAACATGAAATGTTTTTCCATTAATTTTGTCACTTCTGACTTCTTTCAGCAGGAAAGATCTTTCATCTCCTTGGTTAGCTGTGTTCCTACGTATTTCAGGGATTTTTTTTGTGAATATTATAAATGGGATTGCATTCTTGATTTTACTTTGTGTGAGAACATATTGCTGTATAGAAATCCTACTGACTTTTCTACATTGTTTTTCTATCCTGAAAGTTTGCTGAAGTCATTTATCAGTTTAAGGAACATTTGGTGGAGTCTTTAGAGTTTTCTAGGTATAGAATCATATCCTTAGTGAAGAGCAATAGTTTGACCTATTTTCCTATTTTGATGCCTTTTATTTCTTTCACTTGACCTGTTGTTCTGTCTAGAACTTCTAGTACTATTTTGAATAGGCATTGGGTGAATGGAAATGTTGTTTTTCTGTTTCTTGAGAGGAATGGTTTTAGCTTTTGGCTGTTCAGTAAGATGTTGGCTTTCAAATATGACAGATAGCTCAATATTTTGAGGACTATTTCTTCAATGCCTAGTCTGTTGAGGTTTTTTTATCATGAAGGGATGTTGGATTTTATCAAATGCTTTTTCTTGTGTCTATTGAGATGATCATATGGTTTTGGTATTTATTCTATTTATGTGGTGAATCACATGCATTGATTTGTCTATGTTGAACCAACCTTGTATCCCAGGAATAAAGCCTAGTTAATAATGGCGAATTAAGTTTTTAATGTACTGCTAGATTAAGTGTGCTGGTATTTGGTTGAGGATTTTCACATCTATGTTCAGCAGTTTATTGGCCTGAAGTTTTCTTTTTTGTTTTGTTTTGTTTTGTTTTCTCTCTGCCAGAGTTTGATATTTGGCTGATGCTGGCTTCATAGAATGATTCAGAAAAGAGTGCCTCTGCCTCAATTTTTAAAAATAGTTTTAGGTTTAGTACCAATTCTGGTAGAATTTGGAAGTGAATTCACCTGTTCCAGAGATTTCTTTGTTGTTGTTGGTAGGTTATTTATTATTGATTCAATTTTGGCACTTGGTAGTGGCCTGTCAAAAAAAGACATACAAGTAGTCAACAGACATATGAAAAAATTCTCAACATTATTAATCATCAGAGCAATACAAATCAAAATCACAATGATATACCTTCTCACACCAGTCAGAATGACTATTATTAAAAAGTCAACTAGGGTTTTTATGGCTCTAGGTTTTATGTTTAAGTTTTTTTGTTTTTTTTTTTTTTGCTTATAAAATACAGTTTTTGGACTCTTTTATTGCTAACTCTTTTTTTTCTTTTCTTTTTTTTCTTTTTATTATTATTATTATTATTATTATTATTATTATTATTATTATACTTTAGGGTCTATGGTACATGTGCACAACGTGCAGGTAAGTTACATATGTATACATGTGCCATGCTGGTGTGCTGCACCCACCAACTCGTCATCTAGCATTAGGTATATCTCCCAATGCTATCCCTCCCCCCTCTCCCCACCCCACAACAGTCCCCGAAGTGTGATGTTCCCCTTCCTGTGTCCATGTGTTCTCATTGTTCAATTCCCACCTATGAGTGAGAATATGCGGTGTTTGGTTTTTTGTTCTTGCGATAGTTTACTGAGAATGATGATTTCCAATTTCATCCATGTCCCTACAAAGGACATGAACTCATCATTTTTTATGGCTGCATAGTATTCCATGGTGTATATGTGCCACATTTTCTTAATCCAGTCTATCATTGTTGGACATTTGGGTTGGTTCCAAGTCTTTGCTATTGTGAATAATGCCGCAATAAACATACATGTGCATGTGTCTTTATAGCTGCATGATTTATAGTCCTTTGGGTATATACCCAGTAATGGGATGGCTGGGTCAAACGGTATTTCTAGTTCTAGATCCCTGAGGAATCGCCACACTGACTTCCACAAGGGTTGAACTAGTTTAGAGTCCCACCAACAGTGTAAAAGTGTTCCTATTTCTCCACATCCTCTCCAGCACCTGTTGTTTCCTGACTTTTTAATGATTGCCATTCTAACTGGTGTGAGATGGTATCTCATTGTGGTTTTGATTTGCATTTCTCTGATGGCCAGTGATGGTGAGCATTTTTTCATGTGTTTTTTGGCTGCATAAATGTCTTCTTTTGAGAAGTGTCTGTTCATGTCCTTCGCCCACTTTTTGATGGGGTTGTTTTTTTCTTGTAAATTTGTTTGAGTTCATTGTAGATTCTGGATATTAGCCCTTTGTCAGATGAGTAGGTTGCGAAAATGTTCTCCCATTTTGTAGGTTGCCTGTTCACTCTGATGGTAGTTTCCTTTGCTGTGCAGAAGCTCTTTAGTTTAATTAGATCCCATTTGTCAATTTTGGCTTTTGTTGCCATTGCTTTTGGTGTTTTAGACATGAAGTCCTTGCCCATGCCTATGTCCTGAATGGTAATGCCTAGGTTTTCTTCTAGGGTTTTTATGGTTTTAGGTCTAACATTTAAGTCTTTAATCCATCTTGAATAGAACTACAAACCACTGCTCAAGGAAATAAAAGAGGATACAAACAAATGGAAGAACATTCCATGCTCATGGGTAGGAAGAATCAATATCGTGAAAATGGCCATCCTTTCCAAGGTAATTTACAGATTCAATGCCATCCCCATCAAGTTACCAATGACTTTCTTCACAGAATTGGAAAAAACTACTTTAAAGTTCATATGGAACCAAAAAAGAGCCCGCATCGCCAAGTGAATCCTAAGCCAAAAGAACAAAGCTGGAGGCATCACACTACCTGACTTCAAACTATACTACAAGGCTACAGTAACCAAAACAGCATGGTACTGGTACCAAAACAGAGATATAGATCAATGGAACAGAACAGAGCCGTCAGAAATAATGCCACATACCTACAACTATCTGATCTTTGACAAACCTGAGAAAAACAAGAAATGGGGAAAGGATTCCCTATTTAATAAATGGTGCTGGGAAAACTGGCTAGCCATATGTAGAAAGCTGAAACTGGATCCCTTCCTTACACCTTATACGTTTAAGTTTTTAATCCAGCTTGAGTTAATTTTTGTATAAGGTGTAAGGAAGGGGTCCAGTTTCTGTTTTCTGCATATGGGTTTTCCTAGCACCATGATTAAATAGGGAATCTTTTCCCCATTGCTTATATTTGTCAGGTTTGTTGAAGATCAGATGGCTGTAGATATGTGGTGTTATTTCTGAGGCCTCTGTTCTGTTCCATTGGTCTATATATCTGTTTTGGTACCAGTACCATGCTGTTTTGGTTACTGTAGCCTTGTAGTAGAGTTTGAAGTCAGATAATGTGATGCCTCCAGATTTGTTCATTTTGTGTAGGATTGTCTTGGCTATATGGGCTCTTTTATGGTTCCATGTGAAATTTTAAGTAATTTTTTCTAATTCTGTGAAGAAAGTCAATGGTACTTTGACGGGAATAGCATTGAGTCTATAAATTACTTTGGGTAATATGGCCATTTTCACGATATTGATTCTTCCTATCCATGAGCATGGAATATTTTCCCATTTGTTTGTGTCCTCTCTTACTTCCTTGAGCAGTGGTTTATAGTTCTCCTTGAAGAGGTCCTTCACATCCCTTGTAAGTTTTATTCCTAGGTATTTTATTCTTTTTGTAGCAATTGTGAATGGTAGTTCACTCATGATTTGGCTCCCTGCTTGTCTATTATTGGTGTATAGGAATGCTTGTGATTTTTGCACATTGATTTTGTATCTTGAGAATTCGCTGAAGTTGCTTATCAGCTTAATGAGTTTGGGGGCCGAGACAATGGAGTTTTCCAAATATACAATCATGTCATCGGGTAAAAGAGACAATTTGACTTCCTCTCTTCTTATTTGAATACCCTTTATTTCTTTCTCTTGCCTGATTGCCCTGACCAGAACTTCCAATACTATGTTGAACAGGAGTGGTGAGAGACAGCATCCTTGCCTCGTGCCAGTTTTCAAAGGGAATGCTTCCAGCTTTGCCCATGCAGTATGATATTGGCTATGGGTTTGTCATACATAACTCTTATTATTTTGAGATATGTTACCATTCATGACATAGGCATAGGCAAAGACTTCATGACTAAAATACCAAAAGCAATTGTAACAAAAGCCATGATTGACAAATGGGATCTAATTAAACTAAAGAGCTCCTGCACAGAAAAAGAAACTATCATCAGAGTGAACAGGAAATCTACAGAATGGGATAAAAATTTTGCAATCTATCCATCTGACAATGGTTTAATATCCAGAATTTACAAGAAACTTAAACAAGTTGAGAAGAAAAAAAAAATCAAAAAGTGGGCAAAGGATATGAACAGACATTGTCAAAAGAAGATATTTACGAGGCCAAACAAACATATGAAAAAATCTCATCATCATTGGTCGTTAGAGAAATGCAAATCAAAGCCACAATGAGAAACCATCTCACACCAGTTAGAATGACGATCATTAAAAAGTCAGGAAACAACATGCTAGAGAGGATGTGGAGAAATAGAAATGGTTTTACACTGTTGGTGGGAGTGTAAATTAGTTCAATCATTGTGGAAGACAGTGTGGTGATTCTTCAAGGATCTAAAATCAGAATACCATTTGACCCAGCAATCTTATTACTGGGTATATACCCAAAGGATTATAAATTATTCTACTATAAAGACATGTGCACATATATGTTTATTGCAGCACTACTTACAATAGCAAAAACTTGGAACCACCCCAAATGCCCATCAGTGATAGACCAAATAAAGAAAATGTGGCACATACACACTGTGGAATACTATGCAGCCATAAAAAAGAATGAGTTAGTGTCTTTTGCAAGGTCATGGATGGAGCTGGAAACCATCATTCTCAGCAAACTAACACAGGAACAGAAAACCAAACACTACATATTCTCGGTCATAAGTTGGAATTGAACAATGAGAACACATGGACACAAGTAAGGGAACATCACACACCAGATCCTGTTGGGGGTTATGTGGCAAGGGGAGGAAGATCATTAGGACAAATATCTAATGCATGCGGGGTTTAAAATCCAGATGATGGGTTGATGTGTGCAGCAAACCACCATGGCACACGTATACCTATGTAACAAACCTGCACTTTCTACACATATATGCCAGAACTTAAAGTAAAACAAACAAACAAAAAACAAAATAAAATAAAATGCAGTGTGTGCTTAAAAAAATGAGTAAATAATTTAACTGTTGTCAAAAATTGTAACAATAAAGGTATCTTGAAAGAAAAAAAGTAAAAAAATAACAGATGTTGGCGAAGCTGTTGAGAAAAGGGAATGCTTATACACTGCTAATGGGAATGTAAATTAGTTCAGCTACTAGGGGAAACAGTTTGAAGATTTCTCAGAGAACTTAAAAACAGAACTACCATTTGATCCAGCAATTCCAATACTGGTTATATGCGCAAAGAAAAATAAATTACTCCACAGATAACATACGTCCACTCATGTTCATCACAGCACTATTCACAATAGCAAAGAGATGGAATCAATCTAGGTGCCCATCAACTCTGTATTGGATAAAAAAAGTAATACATTACACTATGGAATACTACACAGCCATAAAAAAGAGTAAAATTGTGTTCTTTGCAACAACATGATTGGAGCTGGAGGCAACCATCCTAAGTGAGCTAATACAGAAACAGAAAACCAAATGCTGCACGTTCTGACTTATAAGGGCGGCAAAGCATTGAGTACACCTGGAGATAAAGCTGGGAACAATACAAACTCGAGACTACCAAAGCGGGGAGAAAGAGACGAGGTGTTGGCTGGAAAACTACCTGTGGGGTACTATGTTCATTACTTGGGTGATGGGATCATCTGTAGCCCAAGCTTCATTGACACCACTCAGTATAGCCATGTAACACACCTGCACATGAAGCCCTTGCATCTAAAATAAATTTTTTTTGAAAAACATTGCACTGAATAGGGGTAACAAAGTTTGTTGGTGCATTTACCTTTTGAAGGACATCTTGGTTTCTTTCAGTTTGGGCAATTATGAATTAAACTATTTTAAACCTTAAAAAATGAACAAATTTCTGAAATCATGATGATGATGATGATGATGATGATGATGATGATGAGTGAGTACCATCTATTGTACACTAACACTGTGCTTGGCACAGGGCTGTCCTTTATCATATTTTGACATTTATTCCTCACAAAACTCTTAAGGATAAGACTTATATCTCCATTTTCCAGATAAGGAACTGAAACACATCCTTTCAGAACCAAAATAAAGATAAATATTTCTGGCCCAAAGTCTAAGCTCTTAACAAGAAATGAAAAAGGTAAATAGGGAACTGAATAACTCAGCTTTACCAGAAGTGGAAATACATGTCTGAGAAAGAAAAATGAAAGTAAGTGGAATTATTAGCATGAGCTCAGACTCACAGTGCATTAATGATATGATAGAGTAACATTAATACTTGCAAAGTGAGAAATAGGAAGATGTTGGCTACTTTTGAATGTGAAGGTGATGCAGTGATGCTGTAACATCATCACTCTTTTTGGCTTTAATAATGCATTTTAGGTCGGGCACGGTGGCTCACGCCTGTAATCCCAGCACTTTGGGAGGCAGAGGAGGGCGGATCACGAGGTCAGGAGATCGAGACCATTCTGGCTAACACGGTGAAACCCCGTCTCTACCAAAAATACAAAAAAAAAAAAAAAAAAAATTAGCAGGGCGCGCTGGCGGGCGCTTGTAGTCCCAGCTACTCGGGAGGCTGAGGCAGGAGAATGGCGTGAATCCGGGAGGCGGAGCTTGCAGTGAGCCGAGATAGCGCCACTGTGGTCCGGCCTGGGCAAAGGAGCGAGACTCCATCTCAAAAAAAAAAAAAAAATGCATTTTTAAACACTTTTTTTTTTAACCACCTCTAACATTTTCTACTGCTGAAAAGATGTTCAGAAAACCTCCAAAAAATATAGGGGTACTAGAAAATATATATATATACATATTTCCAAGAAAATT
Organism: Pongo abelii; assembly: GCF_028885655.2. NCBI lineage: Eukaryota > Metazoa > Chordata > Mammalia > Primates > Hominidae > Pongo > Pongo abelii. The sequence continues at coordinate 53,779,890 of NC_071985.2, read as the reverse complement.
GCCTCTGGTGTTTTAGTCACTGCCTAATTCATCTCAATGCCTAATATTCTATTTTTTAAACATTACTATTAAAAATAAAAATAATTTTCACTAAATAATATTAGGAAGAAATAGCTTAGGGGAACATATAAATCTGAATGGTAAAGAAAAATGATAAATTTTCTTCTAAAAACATATCCCAAAATATCATAAACTAGTTATAATTATTTTAGTTTATTCACACATTCACTTATTTATTCATATATATATATACACACACACACATTTTTTTACTCTGTACTAGGTACTGTGCTCAGCAATGACAAAGTGGACTCAAAAGACATGCTTTCTACATTTAAGTTGTACCACATAGAATAATTAAATGATCTTTTCCAGCAGTTATACACCCTAAAATATATGACACATACACAGAAATCTTTTGATTTACTCTCGAAAATTTGCAAAAAGAAAACACAAAAACAGAATGATGTTGATTTCACAAAATGATATTATAATACGTGTGAATCAATGTTTTGCTTTGTTTTTGTTTTTGTTTTGTTTTGTTTTGTTTCACACTAAGTATGGTATATTGAAAAATCTGGGCCAGGTGCGGTGGCTTATGCCTGTAATCCCAGCACTTTGGGAGGCTGAGGCAGGTGAATCACTTGATGTCAGGAGTTAGAAACCAGCCTGTCCAACATGGCAAAACCCTGTCTCTACTGAAAATATAAAAATTTGCCAGGTGTGATGGTGGGTGCTTGTAATCCCAGCTACCTGGGAGGCTGAGGTGGGAGGACTGCTTAAACCTGGGAGGTGGAGTTCACAGTAAGCCCAGATCGCATGACTGCACTCCAGCCTGGGTGACAGAGCAAGACTCCTTTAAAAAAAATAATAATCTGTTTCAAAGATCCCATTAAGAACATTATTCCAGAAGAAACATACTTTGAGTCATTATTATACACTAATTTAGAAATCGGCTGAATTTTATATATTAGTACTACTAATAAAGTCACATGCCCCACAATGACACTTCAGTCCATAATTAATCACATATATACTATGGTGGTCCTGTAAGATTTTATTATTGTATTTTCACTGTACCTTTTCTATGTTAAGATATACAAATATTTTGTGTATTATGTTTAGATACACAAATGGTTTGTGTATCTAGACTTAATAAACTTTGTGTATTCTTTTCTATGTTTAGATACACAAATACTTTGTGTATTATAGGCATTGTGTTACTAATTGCCTACAGTATTCAGTACATTACCATGTTGTACAGGTTTGTAGCCTAGGAGCAAAAGATCACTACATAGCCTAGGTATATAGTGGCTAAACCATCTAGTTTTGTGTGAGTATAATCTACGATGTTTACACAAGGACAAAATTGTCTAACAGTGAATTTCTCAGAACATATCCCTGTCGTTAAGCAACACATGGCTGTATTTGAGTTTGTAAGATTTAAGCATACATATCTAAGGGAAATTATCACTATACATTCTTACAGTAGGCTACCTTAAATATTTAAGAAGATTACAGAGCTTGGTTGATCATTGCTAGACCATGTAATGTTCTTTCTCCAACTTATTTGCCTTTCTGATAAACAACCTGGAAAACTTTGGTTCACATTATTCAATATTTATGCACTGGCTAATTTAAAGAAGCAGTAATCTAAATCCAGAAAGCTTACAAATAAATTTTTAACCAAAGGTATTTAAAGAGACAGTAATTGTCTTTACACATCACATTAACAAAAAAAATCATGAGCAATCTTTAAGGATATGTACTCATTACCCCATCCTCTATCAATTCCTCAATTTATATTAATGGATGAAAAACATCAAACCCTCAACTCCTATTTTCTAAGCTGATTCTCAGTGCCACACTATTATATCACACAATCCCCTCACTTCTGAAAAATATTCTAAACTTTTCCATAAAAGTATATTTTGAATTTTGTTTTGAAGTAAAAAAAGCAAAAAAATTAAAAATTAAAAATTATATTTTTTAACTTTTGAAGGTAAACACTGTTTTACAAGGCCCCAACCATGACACTCTCAACAGATTTGACATCACTTTACTCTATGAATCCAAGGTATGTGCCTTAAAAGCATTTTTGTAGGTGTTTGCCTACATATTGGTTATTGAAAGACAATGTGAGGCAACTCATTTACATTGGTGACAGAAATTAACCTTCAGAAATGTTGTCACCATAAATATATTTTTTGGCACACACTGTTCTATCCATACATTATTGAATAAAACAAGAATAATTAGGTAAAAATACCAGATTACTGCTCTGCAAAGGCTGAGTGCTTTCATTCAAATGCAAATAAACTACAGTAGATATTTAGATTCACTGGTAAGAAATAATACCATTTGTAGAGGACTGTGTTGCCTACTGCTTCTAGAAAAGCTTCAAAGTTTAAAGGTAAAACTTAAAATGAGCAAAAAAGGAAATTTTTTTAAACGTGATGTATTTTCTTTGGCTATGTGTCTTGAAACAGAACAAAATCATTGTATTAGACACCTAAGGCAAATAATAATAATGTGTTCTCTGGATTTTATAAAATCAAATCTCAGTGATTTATATTCACCCTTTCTAATGGTGATGTGCAGATCATTACTGAAAGCATACAATTCTGAGTGAACCTACAGAGCTATATGTAATTGATATCTTTATCAAGATTTAATATTCGTCATGGTTGAGTAATGACTTCCTTTGGTTAATATATAAAATTTTCACCTTATTTTACCATTGTTTCTTTCATCAATCACAGAGCTGCGAGTAATTGGAATGTTTTGCTGAGAACAAAGAAAATGTGGAAAAGTATAACTGCCAATGATTTTTAAAATTTATTGTAATTTTAAAACTTCCATTTTACATTAAGTTATATTTCTAGGAAAGTATTAAAAGTTTGTTGTTTGAAACTCAATACTTCATTATATCAGTGTTGTATCTCTGAATGTCATATATCTAAGAAATCATAATCCATAGTGGAAAAATCAATTCAACTCAAATGATTCTGCATTTGAAAATATCCAGACAATCTCTTACTAGATTTTAAAAATGTTAAAATATGATTTAAGGAATACTTTGTATCATTTTTAAGTTTCCAAGGTGCTATTGAGCAAGTCAAAAAAGTTGTTTTATATACAATATGCTGAAAAAAGCTCACTTCAATTAAATCATAAATCTCTGTTCAAAGAGTTGAAGCAGATTAAAAATAACAAGAACTTTATAAAAATATAAAAAACAAATTATAATGTAAATTATTTTAAAATAACTTTACAACAAATAACTTTATAACAATATTAAAAAGGATACACACTTTTAGAGACTCAACTTGTATCAGTCCACCCTCATTGAAGCGGAAGCTAAAATCTTTTCTATTTTTATTTGTAAAAATAAGTTTTAATGTTTGGATTACAATCTATTCATTTGTGGTTCAAATTCACAATAACTTCTAAATATGTTCAGCTCTGCTTGTATTGTATATAATTTATCTCTATGAAAAATAAGGAAAAAAATCCCTGTTGAGTCACTGATCTACAGGTGACCCTAAATATTTTAAATGAATGAGTGTTTAAATACATAATCCCTAGGGCATTATGCTACTTTTGACATTTTCTTTCTGTATAACTTTCCTTACACATTTGTACAACTTTGATATGTTTAATAGATGTGTCTATTAAAAGCTAAGCATTCCAGGTTGCCGTATTGTGCAATTTGTCACCAAAATACTGGCTTTGGTCATATTTGCAAATTGTTTTATTAGCCAGTATTGGCTAACTATCCACAAGTTAGAGAAAGGCAGACAGGACAATGGTAAAACTAAAATGTCAAAATAAAGCAGCGAGTCACCTATTGTACTTAGTTTTTCTGGGACAGTCCCAGTTGATGCTTGTTATCAAGGTGAAATTACTAATTGTGCACCAAGCTTGATGAAAGCTTAAATGACTATCCTTTTTCTAGAGGAAAATACCATTTTTTTGTGAGACGTAAAACAGAATCTTATACTCTTAATAAAAATTAAATTATTTAGGAAGACAATTTTTTTTTTTTTTACAGTAACACAATGTCTACCTTTTGGGCAAACCATATGCCTGCCCAAACTACACAGAATACCACTAATACTTATACAAACATACACACACTGTTCTGTGAAATCTTGGTGAACACCATTATAATCAGAAATTAGGATCTGGGTACAGTGGCATGTGCCCATAATCCCAGCCACTTGGGAGGCTCAGGAAAGAGGATCCCTTGAGGCCAAGAGTGTGCTATGATTGTGGCTGTAATTAGCCACCGCACTCTAGCCCGGGCAACACAGTGTTAAATAAATGCATAAATAAGTAAACAAATAGAATTTAGAAATAGAAACAACCACTGTTTATTGTTTCAATAATAAGTGTGTATTAAGTAAAACTTTGGGCTAAAATTATAACAGCTAAAATGAATATTCAAAATACAATAAATTTCAAGTCCTAAAATAGTCACAAAAGAAAAATTTGGTTTAGTCAGGGCTTAAAACATTAAAACTTTAAAATAATTACATAAAATTTGAAGGCAAATCACCAAATAGGATATGACTGCAACGAATAAGACAAGTGTAAAATTACCAGCCATAAATAAAACCTACTACAAATCCTTAAAGTATCATAAATCTACTACAAAATGTGGTAAAAAATATGAACTAAATATTATAGAATAAAACAAAAGTCCCACAAATATACCAAAAATGTTACATGTATTTGAAAATAAGTAGATACAATTTTGAAACATTAAAATCTATGAGTATTAAACTAATGACTTTAAAAATATAATAATATTTCCATATTGTTAGCTATGTTGACAGAAAATCACTGCTAATAAGAGTGCAAATTTGTACTCACTTTCTGAAAGTATTTAGATTTCTCCAGAAAATGCTCATATTTTTTGAATTGTTAATTTTTTTGAAAACAAAAAGTAATGAAAGCTATATAAAAATCCAATATTTTCAACATTTTTGAGGATATTACTCAAACTATGATCTTAAAAAATAAATGTTTATATAATCTAAGAAGCAGTGTCTAAATATTAACAAATATTAACATGATTAAAGTAGTTATGATATATAGTAGTAGTAAAGTAGTTATATATAGTAATATTAACTGTTGGTGATATGTAATGCTATTATAAAAGGTAAGTGAAAACATAAAGCCATAAACAACATAATTCCAACTGTGTAAAAATTGATCAGTGCATAGAAAAAAAGGTTTAAAGGAAAATGCTTTAAATTGCTATGTTAATTATGTATGGATGATGAGAGTTTGAGTGGTTTTTATTTTTTACTTTTAATGTATTAGCAAATTTTTACTTAATGATGTTGAACACTTACAAAATTGTAAAGCAATTGGAGTAAAAATAATTGCCCATAGCCTGAGACCTATCTGAAAGTAACAACTGACTTTCTACTCATTCAATATATAATAAATAAAATAATATATACAAATACTTATTTTGTGGCCAAATTCATGTAACATTAAATTAACTGTTTAAAAATATACAATTCAGTGGCATAATCACACATTTACTATATTGTTCAACCATCTTTTTTTCAGTGTGTTCATATATAAACATGTATATTTCATTCATGTGTATTACTAAAAGCTATTTAATTCAGAAAGATTGTTTTCTTTCTCTCAATTTATATGATTCTATTCAATTATTCCCATGGTTGTATGTTGACTTTTGCTGCCTCTGTTTCATTAATGAATACATCTCATTTTCTTTATTAGAAGGCAAAAATAAATACATAAAGTTTTTGGTTCGCATCAGAAAAAGTTTTTCATAGGGGCTGGAGATCCCCTGAAATATATCTAAAAATCCCTAGGGTGCAGCAATTGCCTTTGGAGGAACACTCATAAAAGGTGAACACTGAAGTTTTGTGAGATCACTTAATTACTCTGTCATAAGCCAGAGACCATCTTGAGCACACATACTGTGTAGCAGCATTCCTAACATGCCTGCGTTATAGAGAATACATTAGATAGTCACTACAATAAAAGATGTGACATTGCAGCAGCTCACTATTTTGCATTTTTAGGGGAAGGCAAAGACATTCCAAAGACCACAACAAATAATTACTATACACTTCACAGATGAATATTGCACAGATATAACATTTTATTTTACATTGTATAGCAGAAAAGGTAAGTGCTTGCACTGTGGAGTTCAATTTATTGGGCTCAGATTTTAACTTTATTACTTAATAGCTGTGGGGCCTTGGAGGAATTCTTCAACTTTTCAAAAATTCACTAAACTGAGAAAAATAATAAAGTATATACTCCAGAAGCTAGATAATGTGAGAATTAATTGAGTGAACCTACTTAAAGTAAAGGTGGGGGTGGGTTTACTTGTTGTGGATCCTAGAAGCTCAGTTTGATGAAAGTCAGAACCTGAAGTTTCCTTAATCTTGTCACAACTATATGAAAATGCATAAACTACTTTAAAATAATAAGAAATGAGAGTTCAAGGGCAGTGCTTTCAATTACAAACTACATAGGGAAAACAATGATATATTTATAACCCAGAAAACTGTGTGAGAACAGGATTATTTAAGATAAATATTACAGAATTAAGGGTGAGTGACAATCTAACAATGAAAAAAAATTCTGGATTCCCAAAAAGTACTGAGGGAAAATCACCAGCAATTGGATAATTTGTCTGTATTATTTAGATAAATGCTTCACTTTTATTCACAAAATTAAAGTAATTCAATTTGACATAGACTTTTTAATTAAAAATACAATTTTAGAGATCAGCTTTAATATATTTAAATGAGTTGGAGACACTACTATATTATTTCACAATATTGCAGAAAACTACCATGTTAAACTGTCTTTGAATTCATTTCTGGCACACACCTGGCAGTGTGACTAACAGAATTAGGCTATAGAAGGGAATCGAGCTTGTCTTATTTCTAAGCTCACCTTAGTTCACATTCCTTCAGGGGAAGATATTGATGCACTTTTAAAATGACAGTCTATGTCATATATTAGATTAATGAAATGAACAACATTTAGAAGTAAAAAGACTCTCCTATTATCGGATAGGCTGACAGGTGTTGGAATAATATAGTAAAAGACATTTAGTTGGTGAGAAAGCATACTATACTGTAAATAGTCTATGTTTGCCTTCAGCATTTGTTAGATCAAACAAGAATAATGTCTCAGAAAATTTAAAATCTTTTAATGCATAGAAATGACCATAAAGGAATTATTTTTCTTGCCATGAAAATGAAGCTGTCTATTGCCTTGAGGGAAAGAAAATAATGGATTTGGAAAGTGACATTCATATTTTAAATATTTCCAGGCCTGGTGATTTGTTTTTTATTTGTTATGTTCTACTGTAACTTGGGAGAAACTGGAAATGAATACTGATTAGAAATTTAATCAAAGAATAATGAATGCTATTTTGCCCTTTTTAAACCAATAACATAACATTTTTTTCTGAATATATGCTTCCCAATAAAAGCTAATGAAATTAGGACTATAATGCAATTTTTGAAATGGTCATTAATTTGTAAAGGTGCCTAAAATGTGCTAAGAGACTCTGATAAAGTACTTTACAAAATAAATTTAGACTATAAAATATCTCACAATCCAGAAGACTAATAAATGGTCAAAAGTCAACGATATAATTCTAAGGTATAATGATTGTATTTATAATTTTCTATCACCTCAACCAGACAAAATTTTTCTATTAGAGAGAGACATTTTATTAATTCAACATTAATTGAAGTACATATTGAGGGCCAATGTTGTAGCAACTGCTTAATAGATGGTTGGCATATGGGATTAAAATGTCATGTACATTTCCTAGTCTTATTGAGATTCACATTCTAGTGGCAAACAGATAACCTAGCTAGTCACAATAGTGTGGGTGTTGACCATGAGAGAAAACATTTTGTTATCAGAGTACATAAAATGAACACTTAAACCTTATGAATTCATGACAATTTTCCTAGCGAAAAGAACACTTATGTCAAGACCTTAACTTCTAACCTAAAATTACTCCCCAAAGAAACCAGTAATCATTTCATTCTTTCGAACGTGATCACATTGATGCAAATAAAACTTTAGTGTAGCAGGATCTCAATAATTGTTTGGTAAGGATTTCTTGAATTTTTAAAAACAAATTCCAAAAATTTTAGTGATGCTTTTAAAAATTGCTTTTATCAAACTAATACACCTACCTAGTTTAGAAATTATGTAATAGCCTCAGACAGATAATAAAAAGTTGTGCCCCATATCCAAATAACACCCTCCAGAAACAACCACTTTAAATATTGTAGCCATTTCTTTAGTTACCTTCAGATTTTCAGCATTACTTTGACTTTGCTTTCTTGATTTTTTAGTTTTAGAAACAATTGCTCTCCCTTATGGAAGGACATTAATTATAGTTTGTTTTAGTTCTTCTCCTGCTCCCTTCTTGTTCCCTTTAAGTTGCTGTTCTTTCTCATTGTGGTTTTCTCTTTCATGCTGAGGACTTTGCTACTAAAAAATAAAAATAAAAAAAATCTCTGGCTTTCATTAAATATTTTAAATATTTTAAAGTCGTGAAAAGTTGATTAGATGTTTTCTGTTGATGGGCAGAAATATATATTCTTGGGCTTGAGAGTAAAGTGATCTGGCAAGGATCAAACGTAAAAATGTTATCCTCAATAGTAAATGCTGGCTCATTCACCTGTGTGGGTGTCAAAAGTGGTGGTATGCATGGCAGAAGCCTGGGAATGGTGTACAGGAAAGAGGTAGCAACCCTTGTCATTCTATGCGTAGACTTTCTCTTTCACCGTGGTTGTCAATATAATACCTTAACTCTGTTCACAACTATGCTCAATATCCTGGAGCCCTTCTGTTGATTTTTGCCTAGAATTATCCTTCTGTCCTCCTGTTAGGATGCATAGCAGAACTGGGGGTGAGGGTGGGATAAAACTGATCCAAATAGTGTTTAAGCAAACCTGTTTTCAGCGGCCAGTTTTCAATCCCATTGCTAATTTCTGGTTGGCATTTCCAATTATCTACCAGATAAATTAAATTGCTTCTTGTTGATTTCTCCATCTGCAAAATGTTATGTTTCAGCTTTCACTGTTCCGACAAATATCCGTCAAGTATTCAACTTGCCAAAAAATTTTTGTAGCATTTTTTTATTCACTCTTGCCTTCTTTCCATTCTTCTTTGCATCCATGGAATTAGATTATTTGTCCGTTTTTTAATGTTCTTTTTCTAAAAATTTAGGAAAGCATGGACATAAGCACATATATTCAATTCACCATATTTAACCAAAAATCTGCTGGGCATATATGTTACATAGATGCATGCACGCATGCATGCATTTGCTGATGGATTTCCTCATGTAAAATCTTATAATGCTGAGTCAGTCTCAAGTCTTTATGTCATTATCTGCCACAAACCAGCACATGAGAAATAATCTTGTGAATGCTACCATGTGTCTCTGTTTGTCATTATGATATCCCTAGGGCTTTGACACAGAATAAGTATTTGGTGAATATAGTCGGCTGACTGACAAAATGATGTGCCATTAAGCCTTGACTCATTGGATTTTAAAGCTTTGTTCTTTATGATTATTCTGGTGTGATTATTTGTTAATAGGAACAGTATTTCTATGAATAAACTCAGCAAAGCCTATTGAAAGATGTCTCTTGGTGCTGTAAACATATATATGTATACATATATAATATACACACATATATAAATTTATATATAAATATTAAATTTACGTATATGTAAATTTAAATTTTAAACATATAAATATTAAATTATATACATATAAATTTAAATTTTATGTATAAATATTATTAAATGTATGCATATAAATTTAAAATTTACATGTTAAATATTATTAAATTTACATATAGTATTAAATTTATATATCAATAACCAATTTGTATATATAATTTGAAATTTTATGTATATTATTAAATTCACACATATAAATTGTATTAAAATTAAATAAAATTTAATATTTCAAATATATGTATGTATACATATATACAACATAAAAATTTAGAGATATATTAACATATATTACTGTCTCCTGTATATAATTATATATAATATATAATATATTATATAAATATAGATGTTATATATTATATATACATTATATATTACATAGTATACATGTATGTTATATATTATATTACATATTAAATCATATACTTATATGTTATATAATAGTATATTTATACATGATATATTAATATATTAATTTATATATCATTTTATATTTAATATGTATTACTCTTTAAGGTAATATGTATTATTACTTATCTATAGTAATATGTATTACTCTCTAGAGCAATATATATTAAATTAAAAATGAATTAAATTAACATTTATTAAATTAAATTAAATTTTGGAGTCTTAAATTTTAGAGTAATATATAATTATATATAACTATATAATTATAATATATAATACAATATTATATATTATGTATACTGTAATTTATAATATATACTATAAATATATATAGTATATGCTATAGTATATCCTATATATAAATTATATAGTATAATTTATAGTATATATAATTTATAGTATATACTATATATAATCTGTATATTATATATAGTATATACTATATATAATCTGTATATTATATATAGTATATAATATATATAATCTGTATATTATATATAGTATATAATATATAATCTGTATATTATATATAGTATATAATATATAATCTGTATATTATATATAGTATATAATATATAATCTATATATAATATATAATCTATATATTATATATAATCTATATATTATATATAATCTATATAATCTATATTATATATTATATACTATATAATATATAAGCTATAGATTATATACTATATAATATATAAGCTATAGATTATATACTATATATAGTATATACTATATAATCTATAGATTATATATAGTATATACTATATATAATCTATAGATTATATAGTATATACTATATATAATCTGTATATTATATAGTATATTATATATGATCTATATAATCTATAGATTATATATAGTATATAATATATATTATATATAATATATTATTAGTATATATTATATATAATATTATTTTATTATATACACTATATATATACAGACTATAATTTATAGTATATATAGTATAGTATATATGGTATATATAGTATATATAGTATAGTATATATAGTATAGTATATATAGTATATATAGTACACTATATATACTATAATTTATAGTACATATAATATAATATATAATAATTATATATAATATATAGTAAAGTATATATTACTCTAGAGTTTAATTTTAATTTGTCATCTTATTCCATACATTGGGCTGAGCAGTGTGCCCTACCTTCAAGGCAAAATGATTCAGGCCCTATATGGAACAGGAAATTTTACTGCTTTCAGCAGAGCTGACACAGAGTTATTTAAAATTCTGATCATATAAAGAGGCTCTTCTACAGTCTTTAGACTTTCTGGAACATAGCTTACCAAGTCTAGTTTGGTAGTTTCTCCTGTATACCTCTATCCTGTTGCTGAGAACTGTATTGATGATGTTGCTTATATCACTTATTCTTCCAACCAGTTTAAAAGTAGTTCTGACTTATCATAATCTATCACTATGACCTTAACTGAATTGCTTCGCTAATTCTGTATCTTGCTTCTATATTTTTCCAACATACTCAGTAAAAGATGTCTTTCAAATATTTCCCATGAGTTCACATGCTTGCTCAGTATAAACCAGTGTTTCACCTAGAAAGTAAGTCTTTTTCTTTTGTGCTTTAGATTTGACTATCTTTTTTTAATTTTCATTACCTGCTTTGTGTATCCCATCCACATGTCTTAAAGAGTAACAGCCATAGTCATCTTAAGTCAGATGTGTTTTCCTATATCTCTGCTTAGATGTATGTTTCATGATTATGGATTATGGTGATACATAGAAGGAATAGTTCTGTCTTTCCAGCAAAACAACTACTTTTTAATAAGAAATTATAAAACTTTGATATTAAAAAATCAAATCTATGTGAGATATTTATTTTGCTTTTAACTCCAAATTTGGATATTTTATTGAATAAATAATATTAGCTCTTCCTTTATTCTGAAAGACAATATAATATAATGGTAAATTAAATGGAATCTCCAGTTAGCCTACATATGGTATAATCCTGATTTTGCCACTTTAAGTTGTGTGATCTTGGTCAATTTACTCTAAATTATATAAACTTCAGTTTACCAACCTGTTCAATAGAGATGGTTATAGTCACTATTTCATAGACTTTTAAAAAGGTTATATATCTTAAATACATAAATGAAGCATTTATAACATGTCCAACATATAGTATACATTATAGAGGTATTTGCTGTCATTATTCTTTTGGGTCACTATAATAATGAGAGAAATTTTAGTTAACATCTAGAACTTTTAATAGATTATTTAAAACATATCATTTAATTATAGAAGTATCTAATCTATCTGAAGTAAAAGTTCAATTAGCTGCATCTCAGAACTTCTATCCAATCCTTCAAATATGGCATGGGCTATTTAATTTTATCCAACATCGGCTAAATAGTTGTAGTTTGATTTGTTTGAGAATTCTCTCAAGCTGAGATAAAATTTCTTTCATTGTTATTTCCACTAATTATTGCTAACAATATGTAATTAGAGGCAGAGGTAGAGAATGTTCCTGTTGCCTCCCAGTTACTAGTGCCTGAAACCCAGCAGCATAACCACCTTTTCATCACAATGGATGTACAGCATCCTTGAGTTAGCTTGATTTAGTTCCTCTTAATTGAGAACAAATTGTCTTGACCAATATAATAATATTTATACTTTAACCAGCATTCTTTATGTGTCTTTTTCAACCAATCAAAAAAAGATCCCAAGGTGTTATCCAATCCATGTTTCACTACTTTAATTTGCGGGAAGCTGTGGCCAAAGGTCCTGCTAAAATCAAAATACTCTGCCTTATTACCAACCTCCCTTAATCTGTCAACCCAATGATCCTATGGATAAAATGGTCAGCAATAGACATAGTTGAACATAAAATCAAGTTCTGAATCAGTAGGTCTATGGGTCATTTAAAAGTAGAGGAATGTCTGAAGCAAAACCATCACACATGGTAAAGATAGAGGTAAAAAATTCTTTGTGACTCAAGAATAGGTGGTGAGGGAAGAGGAAGAACAATGGCCTTAAGAGAATTTCAGCAAACCAGGTTCTTTAATACCTCAACAAGGCCATTTCATTTTACATTTGATTAGGTTATTGTAAGATGTACTTTCATGATTTAAGGGCAAAAAATAGAATGGCTAAGGGAGACTAAAGAGTTTCATATTACCAGAATATAATGCTTCAATTTGAGTGTATCTTAACTCCACACTTCTTAGAGGAAACCTAATTGCTTTTGATTAACTCATGACTCCTGCACCGCTGATAACACTGAAGCTTTGATTTTTTTATGTCATTTTTACTTGAGTCTTTTTCAAGATAAAGATGATTTAAAGTGCCCCATAAGGCTTAGAACTGAGAGTCAAGTAATATTTCATTTCGTTTTATAACTAGAAATTCAAAAACCATACAACTTATTTAAAATTGAAAAACCATTACAAATATCATCAAACCCATTATTACAAGTATAATTCGCTTATTTCATTACATAAATAGTTGCTGTTAAAAACTTGATCATTTCAGGGGATTAAAAATAACAGAAAGGATTTGTTGCAGTTTACACATTTGTGTTTTACAAAGTCATAGCCCTGGTACCACCTAAAAATATTTGAACATAATTTGTTGAAGCAATATGCAACATGCTATATGAAAACAACTGGCATTTGAGGTTTTTCTTTTTACGAGATGTTAGAATTATAGTACTAACCAAGGCTAATCTAAATGCCTCTGACTTTAAAAACATTGCCATGACATTTTTCTTTCACAGTGACCTAATCCAAAAGATCTTGGTTTCTGAACTACTGCAGGGTTCTGCATAGGAGATTTAATATTTTCAGCTGTATTTCAGCAAAAGCCTCAACATAATGCCAAGAACATTGCCTTAATTCATATCAAAAACCTGTAATACTTAACAAAATCACTTTCAATTTTCATGTCTCCTCTGTTATTTTATTCATATTTCATTCATCTTTCCTCAATATAAATTTTTCTTCATTGAGTTACAGTAAATCAAAAGAACAATAATGTTAAATTGGGACTAGAGGGTTTTAGAAAAATGATATTATGTCTGGTAAATCTACTTGCTAAATGCTTAGATAGACCATGCGTATATGATATGAAAATGTAGCTGTAATGAGTATAATTTGAAAAGTAAAATAAATATTTAAAAAAAAACCCTTCATGGCTTTTAGAAGTACAAAATAAGATTTGGACTTAGGATTTTATAAAATAAACATATATTTTAGGCTGCATTTATCATTAGCATTTTGTATAGATTACTCATATTTTCACCTTTATTTTACTTGGTCTCCTTGCGTGTTTGTGACTGTCTTACTATGTTTTATGGCCATATTATGTGACCATGTAATTGTTAACCCTCCATAAATTATTGCTGATATATGACAGTGTTATTATATAAATCCAAAGCATACAATACTCATTTTTTCTGGGAAGCATTTTTGGACTTCTATACCCTATTTTAAGCAAAATTTTCTGTATAATAGCTACTATTGGTTTCTGCCTTAAGGTATTCCTAGATATATTACAAGTATCATTTCCAGGCTTAGCTATAAGTTTCTATTATTTGATAAAGTTACTTTTTTCAAAATAGTTTTTGCAGTTTTGGATATTTAATGTTCTTTTGAAATTTGTAGAACAGAATTAACTGAAGAAGACCCAAATTTTGTTGTGAAAGATTTATAACTTGTATCAATGTTAATAAAAAGAATAAGCCAAAATATATTTTATGAATATGCTTGGTATAACTGAATCTTTTAAAAAGATTTATGCTGATGAAGAGATACTTGGGAGATACACACACACACGTATACAACTTTATTTCAGATAATTTTTAGAACTTACATGATATCAAATGCAAAGTATATAGGAATACCATTTTATTGTTCTTTCCAGTAGCAGTGATAGCTCCAATTAGCTGTATTCTTCATTTTTCACTCAGCTGGTCTATGGGAAGTAAACTTAAGTCAGCAAGAGTGTGTGAAAAGAAAGAACACACTCTTGAATATAATATATTAAATATTATATTCAATATATAAGTAAAATACATTACTCTAAATTATTTTACTGGAATATCATTTCCAGGTAATATTTTTACTATATTGATGGAAGCTATCTAGGCAACTTTTTATATTACTCTCTTCTTAAAACTATTTCTAGCTTTAGGCAGATCCAAAATGACATGTCATAGGGTTATCTGAAAGATGTCATGTAACCATGGCAATTTTTTTCTTGCCTGATAATTCAGCCCATATTCTGTAATAAAAGAACAGATCACAAAGAAAGCTAATGAGAAGGTGATGAGTCCAGGTGGTGACCAGGCAGTGACCAAAGAGGAAGAAGTCAAGAAGAACAACCTTGAGCTCAGACGCCATTGTGCAAAGGGAAAGCTCTTCCTTCCTCAAGGAATTTTAGTGCTTAACATTCTAAATTGTGAGAAGTATTGAGGAATCTCACCGTCTCTCTATTTGGCGCTCACCCCTTCTGTTTCATAATTATTAACTATCATTTGAAAGACAATTTAGCAACATTGTATTCTGATATTGTGGAGATAGAGTTGACTTACAGTTGGACTGGAAATACTCTTTATCTCTGGAGATACCTAAGTATCTAGTTTTTAAACCTTAAACAAAATAAGCACAATGGAGTTTATATGTACTGTTTAAGGTCTGAAATCCTCCTGTAGTGATCCCCAGGGTGACTTTCCTTACTAATGGTTTACAACTGTCCTAAACAGTTTGAACCCTGGCTTCATTATTGAAAAGGCTACTGACAACTGTTTCCAGGGAGTTCTCCAAAAGCCAAGATTCTTTGCACAGATCATGGCAGTGCAAGCCAGAGGCTGGCACAAATAAGGACTCTGGGGAATTCACAGTACATACTATCTCTCAGGTCTTGCATTCTATTTCTGTTACTGCACCACATTCTTTGCTTACCCAGGTGTCCCCTGTGGAGACTCTGGTGAGTCTCTCTTAGGAGAACTTACTATGCGTATTTGTATTTTGATATATCTTTTAATATTGCTCCAAGATATAGTGTTCAGGTCTCCTTTAAATCCTTGAAACATTAATACCTTTAAAATAATGTATCTCATCGAGTGTGTAAAAAGCTTTTCCCAACTTTCACTTTGGTTTTTCTCTTCGAAACCTTCCCAGGTGGTTCTTGGTTTGGTCCATGCAAATACTACCCGGAGGCTAACACCCCTGTGCCTGAGCTGGCCATGGAGCTTCCTGTTTATCATGCTGTTACCTGAGTCAGGCAAGTTCAGGTGGAAAATTGCATAGGTAAATTTCATCTTATCCAATGATGCAGAATAAGATATATGACCCCATTCTAGCCATGAGAATAACATCAGACAAATCTTAATTGAGGAGCATTCTACAATACCTGGTAAGTATTCCTCTAACTGTCAAGACCATGCAAAGCAAGAAAAGTCTGAGAAATTATCACAGACAATAGGAGCCTAAGAATACAAGACTACTATCTGTAATGTGGTATTCTGAAGGGATCCTAGTACAAGAAAATGGCATTAGATAAAACTGAGGAAATGGCCGGGTGCGGTGGCTCATGCTTGTAATCCCAGCATTTTGGGAGGCCAAGGTGGACGGATAGCTTGAGGTCAGGAGTTTGAAACAAGCCTGCCCAATATGGTGAAACTCCATCTCTACTAAAAATACACAGGTTAGCCAGGCATGGTGGCATATGCCTGTAGTCCCAGCTACTTGGGAGTCAGAGGTTGCAGTGGGCCGAGATTGCTCCACTGCACTCCAGCCTGGGCTTCGCAGGGAGACTCCGTCAAAAAAAACCAACCAACTAACCAAACAACCAAACAAACAAACAAACACCTCTGAGGAACTATGAATAACATGTGGACTTTAATTAATAATACTGTATCAATATTGATATGGGAAACCGCAGAAACTGCATTTTAAGTATATGGGAGCTTTCTTTAAAATTTAAAATTATTTAAAACATTTAATTTTTTCTGTAAATTTAAAGTCATTATAAAACTTAAAAAGTTTTTTGAAGGTGTTCAAATGAGGTATTTTCTTCTCACATAGTGTTTTATCTTTAATAACACTTCTGTGATATAAAAAACAAAGTATGCTTAAATTACGCTAAGCTCAGTGTCAAAGTAATAGGTAATAATTACAAAACATTATTGGCATTCCAGACATTCAAGAACATGGAAAGCATGCAAAATCAATATTTTCAAGAAGACTAGGAGTCAATATTGTGAACATTAAAGTAAACAAGAAGCTATCGAACATAAAACATAGCAAAATAGAGCATGATAAAGAGTCTAATTTCTCTTCTGTCAGCCAAATGCTATATTTTTCCTATGTGTGCCCACAATTTAAATTTTTCTATGACCTAAAAAGAAATAGTTGCCAAAGTGAAGGTATTCAGAGAAGTTCTTCGGTAAGAAAAACTTTTGTTTTATTTATATTCATTGATAAATAAATCATTGATTATCATTTAAGCACATATATGCTTATCATCTTGAGCAGAATTCCTCTAAAGCAAGATAAATGTATATATACAGTACTTTCTTTTCTGCACTAGATAGACCTTTTTCTGAAACACTTAATTTTTCAGAATTGGGTTTACATGGCATAAAGCATATCCCTGTGGAAAGCATAAAGATGGAATCAGAAAATCAAATTTGACTTAAAAAATAAATCAAATGGAAAGTATTTAGTGATATTATACATAAAGTAGTTGAAACATATTTTGTAAATATGAAGGCTTTTATGTATGCTATATATAAGAATTAAGTTGAAAATGAAAGTTGTATAGGGAGTTAACAAAATAGAGCCCAATTGAGGCTCTAGTGAACTATCATGCCACAGCACTTGAGCCTGGGAAACAGAGAGAAGCATTGTCTCAAAAACAAAACAAAAAATAGAACTCAAAAAGAATTTTAAATTGCTAGTATTATAATACTTAATCATTCTTTTTTAGTAACAATAAAAATTTTTTAATGTAATTGTTTATTTTTTCTTAGAGTCACCTTCTAGAACAGTCATGATTTAGAATCCATTTGAATTACACGTGTGAAGTTTCAATATATTTGCTGTTTTACTAGTTCAGAATTATTTTGCATAATAATAAATGTATTTGCAAATATGATTGTTTAGCAAATAAAGTTATGATCATCTATAATTCCACAATCCAGAAACAACCACCAAATATCAAACTCTTCAATTTAAAAACTCTTAAATTATTTTCTTACCATAGAATTGAGTCACAGAGTATGTACATTTTAAGAGAGTTTTGATATCTGTTCCTGATTCAAATTGTCATATAATATTTTAATACAGCCCATATTGGATGTGGGTTACCCCAATTTTTATATCATCATTGATATTTTGTATTATTCATTTATATTTATTAGTCTGGTAAAAAATTGATTTGTTTTGCAATTCTGGATTAACACTGAAGCTCTTACGTTAGATATAGATGTGGGAAATGCACATAAGCTGTATATTCCACCATACACAAAAATCATTTTCAGAGGAATATAGATCAAAGTGTAAAAGGTCCAGCAATAAACCTTCCATAAGAAAACCCAAGGGGGTATTTTCATGTCCTTGAGAAAGGGAAAGAGTTCTTTAAAATGACACACACACAAAATAACCATAAAAGGAATTATTGCCTTGGTGCGGTGGCTCATGCCTGTAATCTCAGCACTTTTGGAGGCTGAGGCAAGCAGATCGCTTGAGTCCAGGAGTGCAAGACCAGCCTGGGCAACATGGCAAAACCCCATCTCTACCAAAAGAAAGTACAAAAATCAGCCAGGCGTGGTGAGGCACCTGTGGTCTCAGGTGGAAGGATAGCTTGAACCCGGGAAGCAGAGGTAGCAGTGAGCCTAGATAATGCCACTGTGCTCCAGCCTGGGTGAGAAAGCCAAACACTGTCTCAAAAAAAAATAAAATAAAATAAAAATAAAAAAACATATGTATATATATATATACACACGCATATATATACACATATATATATACACACATATATATACACATATATATAGAGAGAGATTAAAAATAATAATTTGTTTTTTAGAGAGTAAAAATGCAAGAACAAAATGAAAGATATTTTTAGCAAATTTAGCTGAAAACAGACTTGTATTCAGAGTATGTAAAAAACTGCTATGAAACGATGAAAGATGTTCTGACAGAAAGGAATGGATATAATAAATGGACAAATATAAATAAATTAGAGGTTTGCAAATTAAGATATCTACATGTCCATTCAACATATGAAAGTACTAAACTTCATTAGTCAGTCATCAAGAGAATGCAAGTTAAAACCAGAGTGAGATACTACAATAAGTTCACCAGAAGGGCAAAATTAAAAACACCACAAAATACTCCTGAGATACGGATCATTGAGAATTCTTATATATTGCTAGTGAGAGTATAAATTTATGCAACTACTTAAGAAAAGTACAAAATTATCTAATAAATTTAAACATACACATCTCTCATTCAGCAATCCACTCCTAGATGTATGCAAAAATGAAGTGTACGTATGAACAAAAAAAGATGATATATATTAATTTTGTATTATTTTTAATAGCCCAAAGCAACAAACAACCCAAATGTTTATCAACTCTCATACAGATAAACAAATTGAATTATATTAATAAAATAAAATACCATAGCTGTGTGTAATAACAACGATAGGTTTCAAAAATATAATTTGGAACAAAAACAGGTAGGCACAAAAGAATACATATTTTATTATTTGATTTATATAAATTTCAAATCCAGAAATACTATAGTGGGAATTAAAAAAGCAATGTTTACTTTTATATTTTTATTTTTTATTATACCCATCCTAGTCGATATGAAGCATTATGGTTTTTCTGTGTCTTAAATTATTTTTTATTTTGATTTTATTGTTTCTTTTGTATTTTTTCCTTTTATTTTTTTTACTTATTCATTTATTGACTTATTTATTTTGTTCATGACTAAGTTCTTTAGTGGTGATTTCTGAGATTTTTGGTACACCCATCAACTGAGCAGTATACACTAAACCCATTTGTAGTGTTTTATCCCTCACCTCCTTCTCACTCTTCCCACACACGCCAAGCCCCCAAATCCATTGTATCATTCTTATGCCTTTGTGTCTTTATAGCTTAGCTCCCACTTATGAGCGAGAACATACAATGTTTGGTTTTTCATTCCTGAGTTACTTCACTTAGAATAATGATCTCCAATCTCATCCAGCTTGCTACAGATGCTATTGTTTCATTCTGTTTTATGGCTGAGTAATATACTGTGGGGGGTGTGTGTGTGTGTGTGTGTGTGTTTGCATATATATATGCCATGTGATATATACATATATATCACATTATATGTATGTGTATTATATATACATATATACATATACATGGATACATACATATATACATATACATATGTGTGTATATATACATATATGTGTGTGTATACACACATATATATATATATAAAAAACATTTCCTTTACTAGTTGACTGATGGGCATTTGGGCTGGTTTCATATTTTTGCAATTGTGAATTGTGCTGCTATAAACATGGTCATGCGAGTATTTTTTTTTTTTTTTTGTATAGTAACTTCTTTTCCTCTGGGTAGATACCCAGTACTGGGATTGCTGAATCAAATGATAAATCTACTTTTATTTCGTTAAGGAATCTCCACACTGTTTTCCATAGTGGTTGTGTTAGTTTACATTCTCAACAACAGTGTAAAAGTGTTTTCTTTTCACTGCATCCATGCAACATCTATTATTTTTTGGTTTTTTGATTATGGCCATTCTTGCATGAGTAAGGTGGTATTGCATGGTGGTTTTCATTTGCATTTCCCTGATCATTAGTGATGTTGAGCATTTTTTCATATATCTGTTGGCCATTTGTATATCTTCTTTTGGGAATTGTCTATTCCTGTCCTTTGTCCACGTTTTGATGGGATTGTTTGTTCTTGCTGATTTGTTTGAATTCCCTGTATTTTCTGGATATTAGTCCTCTGTCAGAAGTATAGATTGCGAAGATTTTCTCCCACTCTGTGGGCTCTCTGTTTACTCTGCTTATGATTTATTTTGCTGTGCAGAACTTTTCAGTTTAATTAAGTTCTATCTATTTATCTTTGTTTTTGTTGCATTTGCTTTTGTTTTTTTGGTCATGAAGTCTTTACCTAAGCCAATGTCTAGAAGTGTTTTTCTAATGTTATCTTCTAGAACTTTTATGGTTTCAGGTCTTATATTTAAGTCTTTGATCCATCTTCAGTTGATTTATATATAAGGTGAGAGAAGAGGATCCATTTTCATTCTTTTACAGGTGGCTTGCCAATTATCCCAACACCGTTTATTGAATAGGATGTCTTTTCTGCACTTTATGTTTGTTTGCTTTATCGAAGATCAGTTGGCTGTATTTGGCTTTATTTCTGGGTTCTCTATTTTATTCCACTGGTCTATGTGCCTATTTTTATACCATTACCATGCTGTTTTGGTGCCTATGGCCTAATAGCATAGTTTAAAGTTTACTAATGTAATGCCTTTAGATTTGTTCTTTTTGCTTAGTCTTGCTTTCACTATGTGGGCTCATTTTGGTTCTGTATGAATTTTAGGATTTTTTTTTCTAGTTCTGTGAAGAGTATTGGTGGTATTTTGATGGGAATTGCATTGAATTTTAGAGTGCTTTTGGTAATATGGTCATTTTCTCCATATTGATTCTGCCCATCCATGAGCATGGTATGTGTTTCCATTTGTTTGCATCATCTATGAATTCTTTCAACACAGTTTTGTAGTTTTCCTTGTACAGGCCTTTCACCTCCTTGGTTAGGAATATTCCTAAGTATTTTATTTTTCTTGCAGCTACTGTAAAAGGAATTGGGTTTTTTTATTTGATCCTCAGCTTCGTTGCTGTTGGTGTATAGCAGAGCTACTGATTTGTGTACATTAATTTTGTATCCTGAAACTTTGCTGAGATGGATAAATTCCTGGAAATATACAACCCTCCTAAATTAAACCAGGAAGAAATAGAAACTCTGAACAGACCAGTAGCAAGCAGTGAGATTAAAATGGTAATTAAAAAGTTACCAACAAAAAAAAAAGTCCAGGACTAGACAGATTCACAGCTGAATTCTCTTAGACATTCAAAAAAGAATTGGTACCAATCTTACTGACAATATTCCAAAAGATCCCTCCCTCAATTATTATATAAAGTCAGTATCACCTTAATACCAAAACCAGGAAAGGACAAACAAAAACAGAAAACTAAAGAACCATATCCGTGATTGACATAGATGTGAAAATCCTCAACAAAATACTAGCTAACTGAATCCAACAGCATATCAAAAAGGTAATCCACCAAGATCAACTGGGTTTCATACCAGGGATGCAGAGATGGTTTAACATACACAACTCAATAAATGTGATATGCAACATAAACAGAACTAAAAACAAAAATCACATGATCATCTCAATAGATGCAGAAAAAACATTTGAAAAAACCCAGTCCAGCATCACTTTATGATTAAACCCTCAGCAAAATTTGCATAGAAGGAACATATCTTAAAGTGATACAAGCCATCTATGACAAACCCACAGCCAACATTATACTGAATGAGAAAAAGTTGAAAGCATTTCCCCTAAGAAATATATCAAGACAAGGATGCCCACTTTGACCACTTCTATTCAACTCAGTACTGGAAGTCCTAGCCAGAACAGTCAGACAAGAGAAAGAAATAAAAGGTATCCAAATCGTTAAGAGGAAGTGAAAATGCCTGTTTGCTGATGACATGATCGTATACATAGAAAACCCTCAAGACTTATCCAAAAAGCTCTTAGAACTGGTAAATGAATTCAGCATCTCTTTTTATTGTGATAAAATATACATAACATAAAATTTACCATGGTAACTGTTAAGCTCAAAATTCAGTAGCAGTAAATATGTTCACATTTTTGTGCAACCATCACCACAATTTATTTCTACAATTTTTTATCACCTCAAACTGGAACTCTGTACCCATTAAACAGTAACTCCCATTTCTTTCTGCCCACAGGGCATGGCAAGCACCATTTTACCTTCTGTCCCTATGAATCTGAAAACTCTAGGTACTTTATATAAGTAGACTTATACGATACTTATCTTTTTGTTGTTTATTTTACTTTGTACAATATTTTCAAGGTTCATCTAAGTTGTAGCATGTGGCAAAATTTAATATTCCACTGAATGTATACATATATATATATATATCACATTTTGTTTATTTACATACCCATCAATGAACATTTGATTTGTTTCCAGCTCTTGAATAATGTAAATAATCTTGCTATGAACATTAGTGTACAAATATCTTTTTGAATCTCTGCTTTCAGTTTATTTCAATACATATCCAGAAGTGTTCATTGTTGGGTCATATGGTAATCCTGTATTTAATTTTTGAGAAATCACCATGCTTTACAGAGAAGCTGCACCCATTTTACATTCCTACCAGCAGTCCACAAGATTCCCAATTTCTCTGTATCTTCAATAACAATTGTTTTCTATTTGTTTAATAATAGCCATCCTAATGAGTACAACTTGTGGTTTTGGTTTTCACTTCTCTAATCACTAATGACATTGAGTTTCTTTTTATGTGCTTCTTGGCCATATGTGTATTTTCTTTGGAGTATTGTCAGTTTAAGTCTTTTACTTATTTTTATTGGGTTTTTGTCTTGCTGAGTTTTTATATGCTTCGATTCTATAACCCTACTAGATGTATGATTTGCAAATACTTTCTCCCATTTTATAAGCAGTCTTTTCACTTTCTTGATGATTTTTTTTGATGCATAGAAGTTTTTTGTTTTGGTAAAGTTCAATTTATCTATTTTTGTTGTTGTTGTTAGTCCTTTTGCGTGTCTAAGAAACCACCATATTCATGAAGATGTACACCTATGTTTTCTTCAAAGAATTTTTAGCTCATATATTTAGGTCTTTGATTCACTTTGAGTTGATTTTTGTATATGGTGTAAGAAAAGCTTTCAACTTCATATTTTTTAAATTGTTTTTACATCAATACAGGTCAATGATCTTAAGAAATAATACATTTTAATTTTCTAGAAAGTAGTGGTATGAAGTTCCAACTTTTTGTAAAAGACTTTTTTTCTAGCTTCTTAAAATTTTTGTGTCCCAGAAAGAGAATGATAACAGCTTTACATTTTATAGATATTCCATTAAAATTATTATATTTAGTATAAGGGAATAAGAAGTATAAAGCATCATTTTATTTGTAAAATATTACTGAAATGGTGATTTCTACATTCATTTGATTAGCACAATTATATTTGATATTCTGAGAAGGATATCAAATAGTTTCAATAGATAACATAAATGATTTCTCTGTGAATACATGACTGACTATAACCATTACTCTATTTCTGAATGTGGATTCAAATGTTACATTAAGTACTAAGTTATTATTCCTGTGAAAGTGTATTTTGCTATAAAACCAAAACTACAGGTGAGTGATCAGGATATAATCATAATGTCATATACAAGTTTAAAATAGCTTATATGTTATTATGCCTGCTGAGACAGCAAGTTTTATCTTGGCAAACTATTGAAAGATCTGAAGCAAATGCTAAATATTATTTTTAAAAACAGAAACAGCAAACTATGAACAATGTTGGAAAAGTAACTTCAAAAAGAAAGACCATGCTGGAGACTAGGAAAATATTTATCAATTCTCATTGAATTTTCAGTCTAGTCATGATCTTATAACTCTGGATAAACTAAAGGTAGATTAAAATGTCCTGGTCATTGAATACAGTGTCAGAGGACATATAAGGGAGGCAGCATAGAGTCAACAGGGTAGGCTTGAGGTCAGATTCTGATTTAGTCACTAACCAGATGTATTACCTTGAAAAATAACTTCCCAATGGAAAAATTAAAAATGAAAGTATGACTTACTTCAAAGTTATTTAAGAAACATTTTCTTTATGTTTCTTTAATAAACATGTTTTTTAGGAAAACTCTCATAAACAGATAAAATTATATGTAGTTTTGACTAAAGTTTTTAATAAATGTTTAAAAATGTTTCTCATTTTTATTAGTTATTTAATGAATTAAAATATAGACATATTTGATTCTTGAGTTACAACCAGTAATACTGTTTTTATTTTTAGTTACCTCAATGGCATGGCATTGTTCTATGCAAATAATACAAATTTTATGAAAAGGGAACATTTATTTTATCTATTTAGTTCTTTATTTTTCTTTTTATTTCTTTGGTTTATGGGTGTGTTTTTTAAATATATGTCTCTGTATACACGATAACTTTTTTATTCAATTATATTTCCCAATTACGATAACTGGTGGGAAATTTAATCATCCTTAGAAACTGATTTCACCACAAGTACATTCATCAGTATAATGAATTCTGGTGAATAAATGTAAATATGTTATAGAAAATAGAAGAAAGATGCATAAGTAATTATCATATTATGCAGCATTAAATATATCTTTTTTATATATTAACCAGGAATAACAATATAAATATAGCTCTATTCATTCCATTAAACATATTTAATGAACACCTTTGTGCCAGTTACTACAGTCTATAAGCTAGGAATATAAAAGACAGCAAGACATAGGAGTCTCTTCTAACACAACTTAACTTTTGTGGGAAGGAGAGAAATACAAGGTTTCAATCCTGTACCTGTGAAGAGACCCCAAACAGGCTTTGTGTGAGCGACAAGGCTGTTTATTTCACCTGGGTGCAGGCGGGCTGAGTCCGAAAATAGAGTCAGCATTGGGCTGGTTGGTCTGAGGACCCGAGGTCGTAGGTGGATCTTTCTCACTGAACAAAGAGCAGGAGGACAGGGGATTGATCTCCCAATGGATGTCCCCTGATCCGAGTCACAGCACCAAATGTCACGTGTGTCCGTGTGAAGAGACCACCAAACAGGCTTTGTGTGAGCAACAAGGCTGTTTATTTCACCTGGGTGCAAGGGGGCTGAGTCCAAAAAGACAGTCAGCGAAAGGAGATAGGGGTGGGGCCGTTTTATAAGATTTGGGTAGGTAAAGGAAAATTACAGTCAAAAGGGGTTGTTCTCTGGTGGGCAGGGGCAGGGGCGGGGTCACAAGGTGCTCAGCGGGGGAGCTTTTGAGCCCGGATGAGCCAGGAGAAGGAATTTCACAAGTTAATGTCATCAGTTAAGGCAGGAACAGGCCATTTTCACTTCTTTTGTGGTGCAATGTCATCAGTTAAGGCAGGAACCGGCCATCTGATGTGTATGTGCCGGTCACAGGGGATATGATGGCTTAGCTTGGGCTCAGAGGCCTGACACAAGGTAAATGAGTAAGCAAATCACATATGTTCAGATAGTGACTGACAAGTGTTATCAAGAAAATGAAATAGATGTGAATGATTGAGAAAGTTGGTGGTTGAGGAATGTACACTAGTGTGGTCAGAGACAGCCAGGCCCTGCTCTCTCTGTCTGACAGATCCTCGTGCCATATAAGCTAGGGTGAGCTTGCTAGATCTCAAAGGCTAATGAAGATTTGAGGATTAGAGAGAATGGTGACTTAAATTCAACTGAATACACTTCTGCTTCTATTTTACTATCAAAGTATCAAAAATGTATGTAAATAAATTCAACTGCACAAAAAAATATATATGAGGCTACGCCGCTAACAGAGACACACCCGAAATTCAGTGTTGCATGAGCCCAGGTGAAGAAAGATTCTGCCCAATCAGAGGTGCCTATGAACATGGATTCTACTGTCTTTTGTAGTGTTTTAGGAAAAATTGCTTAAAGATTATTCTGAAGACCTAAAAGAAATTTATTGCTTGCCATAATTACACAATTCATTTTTACTTCTTGTTTCACTGTTAAGTTTACTTGGAATTTCAGTGATAGTAGCCATGGCCAGGTGACTTTTGAGTTGAGTAGCAAATGATAAAATAGACACAAAAGTGTGACAATCTGGGAAAGAGAGCAAAAAAAATCAGAAGATATAGATGAGTAAGAAGCTAAATATAGGTGTAGTTTCTTGATGACTATGGAAAGGGGTATATATTTTCCTTAAGCCCTATGAGAAGTTAATAGGACTCTTTAAGCCAGAGAATTTCATGACGTAATTTGTGTTTTTGAATTATCACATTGGCTATTAAAATGAAAATATATTATAGAGACACATGTAAAAGCTTGAAATCTAGCTAAGAAAGTAGAGGCAGTCATTGCTTGCAGTAGGATGGTGCTACTGGAATAAGTGTGAGGTTTAAGGTGATGAAAATAACTAAGAGTAATTCTGAGATATGAGAATTTAGTAAGAAATTGGAGGATGGTACCATTTATTAAAATGGGAGTAGAGTGATATAATGAGCAGAGGTACAATTATGATTTTTTTTGTCTGCCTTTGTGTTTTGATTTTTTTAAGGAGAAATGTTTCTTTCATTTTTATGCCAATGGAAATGACCCAATATAAAAAGAGAAATTTAGGATTTTAGGTGAATATTATTTCAGGAATGATGTTCTTTAAGAAACCTAGAGGGCATGAGAATTAAATACAAATTTTAGGAGTTAGACTTTGTTCGGAACAGCAAATCCAGTTCCCCTTGTAAGATAATCAAAGACAGGGACTATGAGTAGTATTAGTAGAGATACAAGTAGCTTTGTGTTGCAAATGTGAAGATTTGGGGAGATTTATTTGTACTTTCCCAATGAATTATGAGGTGAATCTCAATGGAGGAGCCAAGGATGGAATTATAAGAAGTCTGAGGAGAGAGAAAAAGATAGGATCTTATCTTCATATGCAGAAAAATAAATTTCCTAGAAAAATGTAGTAGGATTGAAAGGCAGTGATATGTTTTATGTATTTATTTATTTTTATACCTGACATTATTTTATGTATTTTACAGTAAGCATTCTTGGGGTCTAGAATTTTTATAAATCAAATAAAATTTTTAACATATACAGATGTTACTAACCTAAACTTCTGAAACAATTTTACACCCAAAAATGGCCATAAAGACATTGGTTGAATTTCTCTAACCCATTTATATTAAAAATGAGAGTCTTACAAGGCCTTTAAAAATAAATAATCATAAATGTGTTTTAATTTAACAGCTCTCTCCCTTGTGAAAGTAACAATATAATTTTGGTCTTTTTCCTGGAACTGCTTAAGGCCTGAACATGTCAGGACTATTCAGGACTATTCCTTTAACCCTACTACATCTGCAACACCTCTAGACAAAAATTTTGTATATTTTAATCTAATGTGTATGTCTTTCAAGTATAGATGAACTTTAAAAACATACACCATAGGCCTTATATTAAACTTTTCTCTCTTTCACTTTTTGACAGCCTCTCATCTGAAATATTTTCTAAGTTTTACCCACAGTGATGTTAATAACATAATTATAATAACAACAAATTGAGAATAAGCTAAAAACCCTAAACTAGTGCATGATAAAGTGAATCATGGAGGAATGCAACCTTATGTAGTCATCGAAATAAAACAGTGTTTAGGAAGAGTTTCAATAACACATATAATTTTTTGTTATAATGCTGAGTGAAAAAGTACAACACAAATTGCATGTGAAGTATTTTAAACATTTGCTTCCTTGTTCCCAAAATGCTTAATATAGCTTCCAAAATTCCATACTATTCAGTGTGACAAAAAAAAATTTTAACTTGGGAAATGATTGAAAAGGAAAAATTTTGGGAGTAAATAAATTGAAACCCTATTAAATTTATCATTCTAAAAATCTGCCAAAAGATATTTTACATACTTGCTATTTTGGACACAATTTTTTTTTCTAACTATCCTCAAAACCATGTTTTCCTAATGATAAAACACAAGATCAGTCATATAATTTAGAGCCTCTGCTGAGGAAAGCAAACCAGCTGCTCCTGAGAAGTCCAGCTAAGCCTGACGCAGATACCTGTAAGACTTGCTTGTGCTATCTCATACTCCTTAGCATTCATAGGACAGCTATAATTCTCTTCAGCAGAAAGGGGATGAAACAGAAGGGAAACACATAAACAGCTTTCCTATAAATATTATTGTCATAAATATACAGTTAAAAATAGGAAATTACTCTCTGCTCTGGCTCATCAAAAGTCAATCCAAAAGGTCCTGACTCATTTATTTGCATTAAAGTGAGAATACCCCTGTTACTCTTGCTGCTATTGCCACTGAGGCTGATAATGATCATGATAAATTACTTTCTCTACAAGTTTTTTTTTAAGTAGAAAAAATAAGCCAATAATATGTTAGCCTACAATCACAATCTCTCACGAAGTGAACTATATTGTACTAATGCGAGTGAATTATTTCATGCACAATGTCACTAATGCTTGGGACCACGTATATTTTGGAATGTATTTTTAAAAATTTTTGAAGAGTAATACAATACATATAATGCACACTATATCACACTTAATAAATCTGTTAATATTTCTGCAGAAAAACAAAGAAGTATTCTCACTTGGTCAGATTAAAAAATGTATAAAAGGCATCACATTTAAAGCATGATTTGCTAACAAATGAATTTGCAAAAACTTATAATTGTACTTTGTTTTTTACTGTTTTTGTTTTATTTTACTTTATTTTATTTTGGAGTAGCGGACATGGGATATTGACCTGAGCATGCAGGGTGGCTGTGAAGGATCAGTGTGATTTTTTAAATTATTTGCCTGACACATAGTCTGTGCTCATAGCCATTACTTCCTTTGTCCATGTTCCTAGCAAGCCACAGGCTTCATCCAACATGCTATTTTTATAGACCTGTGTTTTTCAACAAATAGGAATTTAGAACATCTTGCTAAATGCCCAACAGTGAAATAAGAGACAGGTTTTATGTGTTACTGTTAGACTGTAAAACTAACAAGAGCTTTGAATATTTCACTCAGTTATTTGTCTTTCACTTGATTTTTAATACAAAAGTAGGACAAGAGTTTATATTTTGATGTGAAATTCTAAGACCTAGAGATATTATATTTATTCATTCAGTAAGATTTTACAAAGTGTTTA
This sequence comes from Pongo abelii, assembly GCF_028885655.2. Lineage (NCBI taxonomy): Eukaryota > Metazoa > Chordata > Mammalia > Primates > Hominidae > Pongo > Pongo abelii. Next base: position 53,749,674 of record NC_071985.2, on the reverse strand, counting down.
ATGTGTCATATAGGTTCCTAAGTCCCCAATTCTTCTCCAACTGAAGGACTACAATATGCCTCTGCAAATAATTTAGTGCACTGGAATGCCCCCCTTCTTGTTTTAGTGTGTTGTATTTACTTAAGACTGATATTTACTAAATAACCAACATTAATATAGTTAACATTAGTTCATAAAGCTGAGTTCAAATCATACATATAAACATAATTTAAATTTTTCTTCTAAAGGTTTAAGAATTTTCTGGTCAGGAGTGATCTCTTTATGATATGTCACTGATATTATAGAACAAAGTAGCAGCAATAACCATATCACTTTCGCTTTCTGTGTCTACCATTTCTTTTACACCATTCATGGGTAAATTATAGAGTATTTACCACAATACTGAGATATAGGCTGTATTATTATATGCTTATTACATTTAAAAGATTTAAAACTTTTAAAACTTCTCTTTCTTTACACATTGCTAAATGCTCTTAATTGTGATGTTCTAAAATAATGTTAACAAAATTCTTAAGATACTTAAAATTCGGGTAAAAAAAAAGCATATTTAATTCACATAGAACAGACTCCTGCATTTGTTTCTTCAGAACATCTTTTCTCAATCCCCACAAGAGTGATTCCAATCAGACTAGAACACTTAAAATCATTATTCTTTCTTGCTTAATGCAAAATAAAAGGAAAAAAGAAAATTATTAAATAGGTCTTTAACTTTGCTTCTGTTTGAAAATTAGTGAAAATAAGTATCTGTTAACTTAAAAGAACACACACGACACACATAACACCTGTTTATCATCTATCTCCCTACCTACATACATAAAACTTTAATATTAGATAAATCCATTCTCTCTCTCTCTCTCTATCCATCTTTCTCTGCATATTTTAGGTATCTTTAGGAAGTTTCCTTCAGAATAAGGAAGTGAGAATTTTGCATTAAAGTGAGAATACCCCTGTTATCCTTGCTGCTATTGCTGCTGAGGATGATCATGATCATAATTAATTATTTTCTCTACAAGCTTTTTATGTAGACATAATAAGCCACTAATATGTTGGCCTACAATCACATTCTCATGAAGTGCACTATAATGATAATAATTAGTGATAGTAATATAATGTGATAGTATCACATTAATTTCATATTAGTGATAATAACAATGCAATACTAATGTAATATGTAATGTAATTAATGATACTAATGTAATGTGACAATAATCTGTTTACAACAGATTATACTAGATTCTTCAATTCACTATGATATTTATTACTTAACTACTTCACAATGGTGATGACAAGGTTTCCAATTGATTTTCACTAAAAACCTAGCAATAAAGCTTGATTCACTATTGCCAATCTCATATAGTGACATTCAATATTATTATTAAAAATGACTTGACTTTATTAATTATACACTTCCATGCAATCTTTATTCACAGTTGAAGAGTCACTGATGTCTGCTGGGTTTTGTTGTATTACTCTGTTTATGTTAAAAAGAAATCTAACTTCTTGTGCTTCTGCATATGCTTAAATCCTTATTATTTAAGAATCCACAAAAGTATGTATTGACATAGATTTGCCAAAGAATAATGAGCATTATTTTGCAATAATAGGACCCACTCCATTAAAGAAAATGCTCATTAGTAACATATCCGTTTTGCCTTGAGTGAGTCATTATGAATCATTATTTCATTTTGGAGAAAATGATATTTGAAAATTTCCAAAGATGTGTCAATGTGGGTTCATCAATTGCAGCAAATATTCCACTTTGGCAAGGATATTGACAATGGAGGAGGCTAGGCATGTGTGGGCTCAGAGGATATACAGAAAATTTTTGTTCCTTCCTCACAACTTCTCCGTGAACTCAAAATTATTCTTTAAAAAAATGATAAAGTCTTTTTAAAAATTACAGGAAAACTTCAAGCCATCATCATTTAGGCTAATCCAAGTGATTCAAAAAGCATTTTAACATCACAATTTTATACGTAATGGACCAAGAAGAGAGAAATATTGTTTCTTATTTGCAAGCCTGCTGTGATAAGCTCCCTACAGTCACAAGAACCGAGGAAAATTGAGCAAAAACACCATTCCAGAGGAAGTGAATTGAGGTTGGCTGTTACGAAAGACACTATCTCATACAGAGAATTATTATGGATGTCTCCTTTAAGAATAAGCCCTGGCGACACTAGGATAGATAGAATTTGAGATTTCATATATAATTTGTTTAGTGCACTTATTCTTACATAGTTTTAGAAAATACACATTTGAAACATTGTAAAAATGAATACATTGTTTTCAATGCTGTTGAGACTATTTGTAAAATTATTTTATGAGAGTAATGCTAATTTATTTTGTTTCTTATGTTACATTTTACTCATCTAAACTTCACAGAAACCTTAGGAAATAGACACAATGTATATCACTGTTTTACTACTGAGGAAAAAGAATATAGAATAACAAAAACCTTGCCTGCTTGTTTAAGCTAGGATTCAAATGCTAAGGGTCATAATCTTAACCACTAAACAATAGATATACTTACTCTTTTTCAAAAATAAATTAATATTTGATTAAAAATGTGCTGAGCAAATAATAACTTAGAGAGCTCTCTGATATTGGAACAAAAGACTGAGCTTTGAAATGGAGATCAAATCAATGTTTGAAAATAGATCAGCACAATACGCTAAATCACTGTCTTATTTTAGTTCATCAGTTGGGTAACACTACACATATGACCTAATGTCTTTTATTTATATTTATGTTCCCTACTCTTTCTCAAACTAGTTTGGGCAAAAATAAAATAATGCCTGGAAATAGGTGGAAGAAAGTGGACAGAAAAAGGGAAGGATTATCAAAATTGTAAAATTGTCTGGGTTCAGCTTCCATTTCCAGCCAACATGATCTAATAGAGATCAGGCTCAGCCTCTCCCTGAACAGGTCAAGGAAAACAAACAAACAAAAATACATGAAACAATTTTTGAGATACTGAATATCAGGCGATGAAGGACAGTGGTCTCTCTGAAATGGGAAATAAATGAACTGAGGCCTACAATTACTTAATTTACCACCTTGATAGAGTTTACAAGTAAAGGAAGATATGAGTCAAAGATACATAGACTCCTTGACTTAAGGAGCTGGAACTGAGTCTGTGGATTCCATATCAAATAGAATTTGGAGAACAGAGTACCAGAGAGGATACAGGTAAACAGAAGAAATATTTTGGAGAACTACAGATGGCCTTTATAGAGTAGTCAACATAATATTGATAGGTAGAAAAGAGGAAAAAGGGAATGGAGATTGGTTGGGAGAAATTGAAAATAAATGACATGATGATAGATTAAACATAACTATATCAATAATTAAATAAAAGATGATTCAGATTAAGATGACTGACTAGAGATACCCAGAACTAACTCCCTCCACAAAGAAAGGACAAAAACAGCAAGTAGATAATCACACGGCGAATATGGAATCTAAAAGAGTAAAGAAAGTACACTATAATTCAGCAAGGAAATGACAAACACCCTCTGAGGCATTGAAATCTGAAAGGACAGCAAGGAAAGGGAAGCAAAGCAGCCAGCTGGTATCAGCATCAGCGTGGAGCCAAGAGGGATTTCCCCACTGTGGGAAAAAGATAAGTGGGAGGTCCCTAACAATTCACCTTTCCACATAGATACCTGCAATCCTAGCTACAGGAGAGCCCCTCAGCCTTCACAGACCCTGAGCCTATTTTAGGGAGCTGCCTGAGTACATGCATCTACATTCAGAGGGGGAATTCACATTGGGCCCCCACTCCATTCCCAGAACCCTAGCATAGGCAGCATGGCATCGTTTGAGAATGGAGTCACCATCAGACTAGATCCTGTCCTGCAGCCCAATAGCCCCTGCATATCTATATCATTAAGGCCCCATTGACATCCCCAACATCCACCCAGAGGGTTTCTTCATTACAACACCAGCCGGACCCAGCATTGCAGTCATATCCCTGGCACCTGAGCCCATGCAGAACACTAAACCATGAGGAATAGATGGTCCAGCACATCAGGGAGGCTACCCACAGGATATAGAAAGTGGAAATGCCTTCTCCTCAGAGCCTGACAGCCGCCTGCCCAAGGCCATCACCATCGACAGCGACCTCACCCGCTCCAGTGGTGGGGTCACTGCACACCTGTGTATGCCACCTGAGGACCTGGGGACTGGTTCACTCAGGCTGCTTCTGCTACTGCCAGTGCCCAGGCCTGCCACCCAGGGAATCAATGACCATGCAACCCAGGACCTTCCACCACTACTGCCACACCTTCCAGGAACCAGGCTGCTGCATGCTTCTGCACACTGTCCAGGAATCCAATGATCAGCTCATCCAGGATCCATGACCACTACTTCCAGTGTCCATGTGTGCCCACTAGGATCCCAAGTATTGCAACACCTGGCATCCCTATCCCCAGCAAAGCCATGCCACAGCCTCCACAAAGAAGTGCAGCCTAAGCCACTGAAGGACATGCAGACAGCATTGATGTTGATTATAGCCAAAGAAATCATATGGAGACTACACTCCTGCATCCTGCTAGAAACAAAGCCAATGCACCCTGCTCAACCAACACTATAAATACATTTACAGTGCAATGTCTTACCATACAAAAGGTACTTGATAAAATTAGAAGGAGTGACTGTTACCCAAGATGTATAGATATCAATGTAGAGACACAAGAAATACGAAAAAACAAGGAAACATAACATCTCCAAAGGGACAGATTAATTCTCAATTAACAGACTCCAAAGAAAAGGAAATCTATGTAATGTCTGAAAAAAATAATAAAAATAATGATCTAAAGGAAATTCAGTGAGATACAAGAAGACACAGACATACAATCCAAATAAATCAGGAAAACAATTCACTATCTGAATGAGAAATTCAACAAAATAAATAGATATTATAAAAAAGCACCAAACCAAAATCTTGGAACTGTAACATTTAATAAATAAAATAAAAAATACAATTAAGGGCTGCAACAATAGGCTAGATTGGGCAGAAAAAAAAAATTTGGAACTTGAAGACAAATCTTTTAGAAAAACTGAGCCAGAGGAAAAAAAAAATTAAAAAATGAAGAAAGCCTACATGACATGAGATCACATGAAGCAAACAAATTTTCAACTTGGAAATTCTGGAAGGAAAGGACATGGGAAAAGGCATATAAAAAAATTAATAAAAATAATAGCTGAAAACTTCTCAAGATGTGGGAGAGATATAGACATACAGATACAGAAAGCCCAAACGTTCTAAAACAGACTAAATCCAAAAAAGATAGCTTCCAAGGAACACTGTCAAAAGTTAAAGAGAGAGAGAACTCTAAGAGTAAGAGAAAAGCATCAAGCCACATATACAGGAATCCCCTTCAGAATAACAACAGATTTCTCAGCAGACACATTACAGGTTAGGAAAGAATGGAATAATATATTCAAAGTTTAGAAAGAAAAACAATATTCTATTCTGTAGAAATAAAGGAGAAATGAAGCTTTCCCTGGCAAGAAAAGCTGAGAGAATTTCTCACTCTTCTTTGTGATAGATCAGCCCTACAAGACATGCTTAAGGGAGTTCTACAACTGGAAGTAAAAGGATAATGTTTACCATCATGAAAATACAGGACAGTTTCAAACTCATTAGAAGAGCAGATACAAAAGCAAGAGAAAGGAATCAACTATTATCACTACAGAAATCCACCAAATTGCAAAGATAAACAATAAGAGAGACAGAAAGGAATGAAGGTTATAAGAAACAATCAGAAATAATTAACAAAATGGCAGGAGTAAGCCCTCATATATCAATAACAATGTTGAATGTAAATGGTTTAAATTCCTCATTTAAAATATATAGACTGGCTGAATAGATAAAAACATCCAAGACACAAGTATATACTGCTTCCAAGAGGCTCACTTCACCTGTAAAGACAGATACACTGCAAGTGAAAGGATAGAAAAAGATATTCCACACGAATGAAAATGAAATGTATGCAAGAATAGCTATACTTATATAAGATAAAATAGATCTTAAGTCAAAAAATTTATAAGTAGACAAAGAAGATCATTATATCATGAGCTCCAAATGGAACATCCAGAAATATAAAGCAAATACTATTACAGCTATAGGGAGAGATAGACCCTAATACAATAATTGTTAAGAATTTCAATATCCCACTCTCAGCATTGGACACAACATCTAAACAATAGATGAACAAGGATACTTTTGACTTAAACTGCACTTTATACTGAATGGACTCAACAGATACTTACAGAACATTTCATTCAACAGTTGTATAATATATATTCTTCTTATCAACAATGGAACAGTTTTCAGAATAGGCCATATATTAGGCCACAAAATAAGTCTCAGTAAATTTTTAAAAATCAAAATCATTTCAAATATTTTCTAAACCACAGTGACATAAAACTACAAATCAATAATGAGAAACTTCAGAAAATATACAAATACATGAAAATGGAACAGCATACTTTGGAACAATCAATAAGCCAATGAAGAAATTAAGAAGAAAATCAACAAAATTTTTGAAACAAATGAAAATAGAAACACGACATACTGAAACCTAATAATATAGCCAAATTAGTACTAAGAGGGACACTTTTGGCAATAAATGCCTATGTCAAAAAAGTAGAAATAGTTCAAGCAAATTGCCTAACAATGCACCTCAAGAAACTAAAAAAGCAAGAATATATATCCAGGATCTACAAGGAACTCAAACAAATTAGCAAGAAAAAAAATAAAAAAAATCCCTATCAAAAAGTGGGCTAAGGACATGAATAGACAATTCTCAAAAGAAAATATACAAATGGCCAACAAACATGTGAAAAAAATGCTCAACATCACTAATAATCATGAAAATGTAAATCAAAACCACAATGTGATAACACCTTACTCCTGCAAGAATGGCCATACTCAAAAAATAAAAAAATAAAAAATAATAGATGTTGGTGTGGATGCCGTGAAAAGGGAACACTTCTACACTGCTGATGGGAATGTAAACTAGTATAACTACTATGGAAAACAGTGTGGAGATTCCTTTAAAAACTAAAAATAGAACCATTTCATCCAGCAATCCAAGTACTGGGTATCTACCGAGAGAAAAAGAGGTTCTTATATGAAGAAGATGCTTGCACACACATGCTTATAGCAGCACAATTTGTAATTGCAAAAATATGGAACCAGCCCAACTGCCCATCAATCAATGAGTGGATAATGAAACTACTATGATGTAGTATGGAATATGATGGAATACTACTAGCTATAAAAAAGAATGAAGTAATGGCATTTGCAGCATCCTGAATGGAAATGGAGAATATTTTTCTAAGGGAAATAACTCAGAAATGGAAAGCCAAACATTCTATGTTCTCACTCGTAAGTGGGAGCTAAGCTATGAGGATGCAAGGCATAAGGCACAAGAATGATAAATGGACTATGGCGACTTGAGGGAAAGGGTGGGAGGGGGGTGAGGGATAAAAGGCTGCAAATTGGCTTCAGGGTATACTGTTCGGGTGATGAGTGCATCAAAATCTCACAAATCACCACTAAAGAACTTACTCATGTAACCAAACACCACCTGTTACCAAAAATCTATAGAAATAAAAAAAAAAAAATCAAGCCCCAAATTAGTAGAAGGAAAGAAATTATAAATATCAGAGCAGAACAAAACAAAGTGGAGACAAAGGAAATGAAAATATCAACGAAATGAAAAGTCGTTTTTTTGAAAACATAAATGAAATCAACAAATAATTAGCTGGAAAATTAAAAAGAAGAAAAGAGAAGATGTCATTTAAAACTACATACAAAAATAAGATATTAGAATAATGTTGACTTAGGTGTCTAGAAAAGTCTGCAATAAGCAGAGATACTACATGAGCTTCAACGCTGAATGATTTGGAAAATATATAAAAAGTAGTTTTTGGAAATAGCAATGGAGAGCAAGGCATAGAGATGCAGGCACTAGCAATTTAAAAGTCCTAGTTCTGTGAGCAGAACACAGCAGTATTTGCAACAGAGTTACTGAATTTTAGTGCATTTTTGCAGAAATTATTATATACTAAGGTAATTGAAGATTCCGGTTGAGTTGCTTGACTATAAATTGTACTCTCTGAGAATCTATGTACCTGAAATTTAGACAGTATCTATTTCTATTTTGAGGAAAATAAAATTTAACCCTGTGGTTATAAAAAATCACTTTCCAATATAAAAAAATTACCGAACCCCAGGCAATAGTTAGTATGTTAATTACTAATATCCACAGAGAATTTAGATCAAATTAGATTTAACATCTGCATTGATCAAAGCATAGTTAGCCCAAAGCCATAATTTCTTCACTATGCTGAAAAGTACTGGTTTATATTTCACTGCTGTATTTTAAGGGCAGTAAATAAAGAACAAGATGAGATATCACATTTTAATTCCACTAATCTGAGTTGATAATGTTACTGATTAAATTAAAAAGCAAGCATTACCTATTTAATATTATTTATGAATATATTTTTGCCATTAAGTCTACACTGCTTAAATGTTAATGAAAGTTAATTCAAACTAAAGTAGTAGTTGAATTGGAAAAATAAAAATAAGCCCCACAGATAGAAAATGAAAAAACAATGCATTTCAATTATTGATTCTTGATATTTGAAACTTCTGCCAGTAACTAGTCCAAAATACATGCATAATTAACATCATAATATTGTATATTAAAAAGATTAATACTTGGCTTAACATCCTGAACAAATCACAATATCGAATGAGTGTCAGGTAAGTCTCTTCCAATTATTCACACTCTATATCCAATCCACACTGGAGATTTTGTTCCACTAACTGGGAGAGGCCATCACACCACCTTGCCTTTGTGTATGTTGTCTTCCAAGCCCTTCTCAACACTGTATTTCTACAGTTCCCTCACGTGCCATCTTCTGTATCACATTGCTGTAATATCAAGTTTCCTTAGAATAAAAGTAATAAACATAACATTTGGGCTGGGCACAGTGGCTCACGCCTGTAATCCCAACACTTTGGGAGGCCAAGGCTGGCAGATCACAAGGTCAAGAGATCGAGACTTTCCTGGCCAACATGGTGAAACCCCGTCTCTACTAAAAATACAAAAATTAACTGGGTGTGGTGGCGCTTGCCTGTAGTCCCAGCTACTTGGGAGGCTGAGGCAAGAGAATCTCTTGAACCCGGGAGGTGGAGGTTGCAGTGGGCTGAAATTGCGCCACTGCACTCCAGCATGGTGACAGAGCGAGACTCAGTCTCAAAAAAAAAAAAAAATTACTCCAATACTTTAAGGTTCTTTTAGATAAAATGAACTTCTCCTAGGTAAATATCACAACCTTGCTTATATATTCCAAATTAGAATAATGTCTGAAACATAACAGGTTCTTAGTAATTGTTGAATGAATCTTTAAATCTTTAATTTGGCCTTCCTCTATTTTACTTTGCATGACTAAGAGATATTACAGAGTGAAATACTTTTTTGTCCAGTATGATAAAATAGTTTCCACTTCAGGGCTTTTGTACCTGGAACGTTTTTTCCCATTCTTTTGGCCTGGCTGGTTCAGTTTTATCTTTCGTCATAGTGGTTTATCTATTACCTTAGAACCAATCCAGACACACCTACTGATCATGTGAGTTACAGAGATTATTCAAGCTGTGTAACAAACTGCATTATCAGGTACCAGGTTTCAAACTGACATTTAAATTGCATGCATTGAGTTCTTTTTTCTTATCTATAACTACTCTTTCTGTCAAGGTTTAGTAAGGTCTGCATTTATTGGCCTCCTATGGGTCTAAGTGATAAAGATCTAATAGCTTTAACTGATCTACTTCATGTATGATTTTGGCAATATTTTAATCCAATGCAGGTTTTCCCATCTAACCTGGTGTAGGTTTGAATTTCTGCTACCATTATCTTATTGATGTTTTGTCAAAGAATTTACTGATTAAATCTAAAATAAATTTAGTATTATCCTGAGAAAAACTTGATTACAACATAAGCCCACCATAAAAAATACACCAAACATTTTCAATAAAATGTTTATTTTGTTTTCCTCCCTTTAACTTGTTTTATAATTGTCAACACTGAATCTAAACAAGTTGGTTTAGAGAATGATTCCAATGCTGCTATGTGATAATTTTAACTTTAAAATGGACACAGAGCAGTGCAACTTTTCCACCAATGTGGTACAATGTACACGAACATATCTTAAGTACCTATATTCCTTTGACTGAATGGATATTTTGATGTGGAACTACATGTTGCTCTATGGCTGTTTATTAATTAAGTATAAACAAAGAATAAATTTACTTAAAATCAGGTAGATAAGGAAAAAGTAAATGCTGATTTTCGTTTATTTACTGGAATGTATTTTATGTGAATTCAGTGTCTTTAAATAATTTATACAATAACGGGACAATCAACTTGCTGCTTTTAAGCTGTACAAACACTTTGTAAGCAAAACTTAAAATATATGTTTGATAGATAATTTTAAATATTATATTTTGCTTCAAAAACTTCCTAATAATTTTAAAGCCAGTATAGCAAAACATATAATTTCATAAGTCAGTCTACATTTTACCTGCACAATTGTGCCAATAAATAGTAGCAAGCCTGACTTAAAGGGTAATTATATGTGGTTATTATAAAAAAAAAAAAGAAAGAAACAAATAGTGGTGCATTGTTTAAAAGACTGAAAAGTTACGAAAGATAAATATTTCATATAGATTTTGTTAATAAATAGCTCATTGGACAAACATAAACGTGGATGAGAATGAAATACTAGTATAGATTTAATTGTCAAATTGAGCTTCATAGTATTTAAGATGAAAGCATAATAATTATTAGTTTTGCCATATTGCTTTAGAGTTGGATTTCTTCTCACTCATAATCATATTTGAAGTTAAAAATAACCTTGTCTGAGCATCACTGAACTTATCCCTCTTTTACTGAGGAAAAAATTAGAAATATTGAGTGAATTGTTTACAATCTGTAGCCAATAATTTTTAATTTTGATTTGATTCCAGTTCTCCTAAATCTAGACCCCAAGGGCTTGCATAAATTTTTTGGTGAAACCAATGGTTTGAATCGTATGCAGGAATACCACTGGAGAGTTTGTAATATGGTGTGTTAAAATTATGAGAAAAGCCTAAATTTTGTTGTTCTTGTATAGTAGTTTTTCCTTGTTTTGCTTTTGTCTAGTCTAGTTGCAGGCTATGTTGCAATGGAAATAATTTGTGAATTCAGTATTTTTAAATACTTGCAGAAATCCTTGTAGTACTCAGAAGGAAATCAGAAATTAAAACATTACCAGTGTAGTGCTACTAATGATTTCACTGGAATTAAACAAATCATGACTCTTAATTTACATTCAGATTTTTAAAATTAGGAGCCAGTTAACTAATTTGGGGGCACATGAAAGTACTAAAGTCTACAGATTTACCCAGTGCCAGGAAGAGCCCACGTGTTTGTATGGCTGGCTGTAACTGAATGCTCAGTGAGGTCTGTTTACTTGGGATAACTCTGTAGAAACCAGACAATACCTCAGTGTTGCAAATGGGAGCTCTTCACAGATGCTTTTTGTTCTCCTGTCACTGATTTTCAGATGAATATTCAAATAATAACAAATATAAGGTGGTCAAATTATTCAAAGACCTTTTGGTTACTTGGATATATAGTTTGATAACTTGCAAATGACTGTGGTTTCACCAAAATTATGAATCAGTAAAGGCAAGCAAATTTGATTTGTGCCTAACAGGGAGTGTAGCAGCTAGAACGGTAAAGATGGAAACCTAAGAACCCTTCTCTCTCAACACCAGTTTTTAGTAATCTTTATTTCACTAACTCCACTATTCAAAGAAGTGTAGGCAACTGCTATAAGCTGAATTGGGTCTCCTCTAAACTTCACATGTTGACGTCTTAACTCCCAGTACCTTATAACGACTATATGTGGAGATACAATCTTTAAAGAAGTAATGAAATTAAAATTAGGTCATATAGGTATGCATTAATCCAGTGGGCCAGAGGACATGTATTCTTATAAGAAGAGAAGATTGAGAGAGACAGACAGAGGGAGATCCTGTGAATACATACGAAGAAGACTGAATATCTACAAGCCAAGGAGGGAGGTCTCAGAAGAAATCAACTCTATCAACACCTTAATCTTGGACTTCTAGCTTCCACAACTGTGAAAATATGAATTTCTGTTGTTTAAGCTACCCAGTCTGTGGTACTGTATTATGGTAACCTTAGAAAACTAATACGGTAACCTGTGAAGATAACAGCAAATAAAATAATTTATTAAACAATTTATTATGTTTACTACTACATTGTTAAAAAACTTTTAACCTAGTGGTATAGATACTAGGGAAATGAAACAATTTAACTTCTCATTGCTGAAAAGATTATAGGCCAACTGAATACATTACCAAGTCCAAGTAAACCAGTTCAGTTTAAATATCTAACAGCTAGCTAAATACTAAAACAGAATGAATTCAAAACCACTCCATATATATTTCTAGGTGGTGATGAAGCATTTCTGTATTTTGTTTCTGATGGTGGTTATACAAACTTATATTTGAAATAAAATTGTATAGAACTAAGCATACACACACACACACACACAAATGAGTGTTTATAAACCTGGTAAAATCTAGAAAAAGCCTGTTCTAATTAATACTATTGTACCAATATCATTTTTTGTTTGCTTTCATATTGGACTATAGTTATGTATGCTGTTGCCTTTGAGGGGAAGCTTAATAAGGATACAAAAGGAATCTTTGTATCTTTTTTAGAATATGCTACAATTATTTTTTTTTCAAAATACAAAGTTAAATAAATCTCAAATGTAAAACGATGTTTTTTCGTGTGGCATTGTCTTTATAAATAGCATATAATCTCACAAGAAAAAGTATAACTAAAACAAACACAACAGCCAAGATAATTGTAAAAGCCAAACATTATTAACATAATTTAAAACTTGTCCTTAATACTCTTTTACCCATGAATGAAAAATATTATTGAAAAGTTAAGTCAATTATATAATTATTGATCCCATCTTTTTTTAATAAATATTTTTTGAAATCCTACTAGGTGCATGGAGTTTAGTTTGTAAACATCATCTGGGCTGTTACTTTAAATGATGAGATAGCTAGATTAGAATAACAATAGCAGGAAAATTAAAAAATTGGGGTACTGAAAGGAGTAGCCCTAAATTTTGACTATAAGTATCAGTGAGGATAAATTCATATTAACAAGCACATAAAGACAAAATCAGACTCTGCTTAGTTATAAAGCATAGCTTATAACTTTATGATCTCATAAGCAATTTTTATTGTTTACATGATACAAAGTAACAGCACAGTAAATGTTTTATATCAAATTAAATCTTCTTGTGCTTTTAATAAGAAGAATAAAACGGCTTGAGCTACTAGGAAAATTCTAGTGTTACTTTTATAACTATTTGTAAATGTTATTGTTTTTCTCATTTGTTATCTGTGTTAACTATATACATTTCTAATTTCCCTGAATTTGCTAGCCTCTCTCCCATCACTTTGAAATGACGACGTTTTAGCTCAGGAAACAATTACCTTCTATAATATATCATAGAAGTTTACTTTTGTCATTCATTCATACTAGCTTAACAGAAGAGGACTTCTGCCTTAATAGGAATTCTCAAGAATCATATATTTCAGAAACTATGAATAACATTAAACATACACAATAAGAACTGTTGACAACATATGCAATGAAACATTTTTAGAAGTGTAATTATAGAGAATGCTCTGTTCCTTTTATATTTTGGTTTTCTGCCACTTGTTTTGCCTTGAGTTTAAAAAATGCTGTTGATCATGTTCCTTTTGTTGTGCTTTGGAAGCCTTTGGAGAGAGAGGAGTGGTGTGCTTGGGAAGTCATTTATACGGAAACTAGTATGTGAATTGAAATAGCGCTGCACCAGTTCTCATTTTATTTTTCTGGCCAGTGTTCCTGAATTCAGTAATATGCAATTATAGTAACTGCCAAAACGAACACTAACTCAATAAAAAAAAAAAAAAGAAAGAAAACAGCCCTGATATTCTTGCTTCTGAAACATAATCACATAGCTGCATCGAGAAAATAAGAATGACTATGTAAAGAACACTAAGGATAAGCTTAAAAGGCCTACTGGAAAATTCTGTGGCAGGCTATAAAGGCTATTTGGACTGTTATGTGTAAAGCAGGTCAACAGAAACTGTTTGACATAATGTGTTTGTGAATATCTCTGAATTGCTTTTTCACACTGTTATGTGTAGACGTTCTTAAGCCAATTTGAATCTGACATGGAGAGATACATAAACATTTTAAAAAATGTTTCTAGTTTAGAAATCCTGTTTCACCTTCATTGTCTCCATAACCTACATCTAGGATTATAGTTACTGTATTCATTCGTTTTCACACTGCTGATAAAGGCATACCCGAGACTGCACAATTTACAAAAGAAAGAGGTTTAATGGACTCCCAGTTCCACATGAATGGGGAGGCCTCACAATCATGGTGGAAGGCAAAAGGCAGGTCTTACATGGTGGCAGACAAGAGAAGAGAAACTCTCCTTTATAAAATCACCAGATCTCATGAGACTTGTTCACTATCATGAGAACAGCATGTGAAAGACCTGCCCCCATACTTCAATTACTTCCCACTGGGCCCCTCTCACAACATGTGGGAATTGAAGATGAGTTTCGGGTGGGGACACAGCCAAACCATATCAATTACTAACAACAGAAAAATGAATTTTCTCCCTTGTGTGGTCTGGCTGTGTCATTTTGCACCTTCCAGCACATTTCTAGATCTCTCTAACACTGAGACAAAACAATAGCAATAGCAACAACCAATACACCCTAGCATTTTCAATGGAGAGTTTCAACATCTCTCTTTCGTAGGTGGATGCCATTTCATGACATCATGAAATGATGGCATCGTAGGTGGATGCCATTTCATGACATCCACCTCAGAGGTTCAGATATTCTCCCCATTGTGCTTCTTCCTTTCCCTGAAGGAAGACAGATCTTAAGAGAACTTCTCTCCACTGCATAAAGTAACACCAGTCTAATAGATCAGTTATATAATTATTTGTTATTAAAAAGAATTTTGTCCACAAAAATAACTCACTTACTAAAGAGTTAAGAAAATACATTAAATGTAAATATTTTACAAACTTTTGTAAACCATTCTATACAACATAGTGGAAGCCACATCTTCTTGTGAACTCAGCCCAGGGTCTAATTAAAGTCATGTCCCTAATTTGGGGTCATGACTGGCTAGGGTGGAGGTGAATCAATACATCCTAAGTGCTATTTGCCTTTATTGATGTTATATTCAAATCAGGTCACTGAAGAGACATACAAAATTACTTAAGAAGTGTATAATAATTGCAGATATTTGCATCACTCCACAACTCTGAAATGCCTCCCAAAAGCATTGGAACCAGACCATCACCACATTAGAACCACTGCCTGTGAGAACTTAGTTGTTTTTATTTGAGATGACTCAGCTGATGATACTTTCAATGAAGAAACCGATATTATTTTTGTGTTAATTGTGGTTCTGTTCTAGCTTCATAAATTGGATTGGAGAGATTTCCAATGTTCTCTATGTTTCTTTCCATGAATATTTGATAACACTCATTTATATGATAATCAAAGGCTTGTAATTTAAGAAAATGTTTTTTCTTCCTTGTCAATTGCATAAAAGGACTGCTTTATAGATTACATGTTTTTCCTCTAGGAAAAAAGTCATCTTTAATTTTCAATTTATTAGCATAAAGTTATACATAATACACTCTCAGAGTTGTATCTGTTTATTTTCTATCTGAATGTATTTTTCTATTTTTGATTTCTGAGATTGCGTGTATTTATAAGTGACCAAATGTGCTAGTAGTTTATTACTTTTTGTGCCTTTCTTCCCCAACAGATGAGGATTGGGTTTTATTGAACAATATTAGTTTTCTATTCTATTTAAAATTATTTTCTTTTGTCTTTTTAAAGGTTCTTCGTATTTTTGAGTTTATATTTCATAGTAGGTTCTCATAAACTAAATTTACTTTAGTATTAGTTAAATGTTAAATAAGTATTTTATTTTTTAAATGTACACCTTTTTATTTGTTATGTTAATCACATCACACATGTAATATCCTCATTGCAAAAAACTACTTTGAATTTTGATTTTCTTCTTGTCCAAGAGTTAATTACAATAGTGTATTTTTATTTAATCATGAAATATAATTTTAGCTAATATTTTATATTTGAAAAAGTATCAATAGAAGTATGCTTTTAAAAATTATCTGAGGCTGGGCATGGTGGCTCACGCCTGTAATCCCAGCACTTTGGGAGGTCAAGGCCGGCAGATTGCATGAGGTCAGGAATTAGAGACCAGCCTGCCCAACATGGTGAAACCCCGTCTCTACTAAAAATACAAAAATTAGCCAGGCATGGTGGCGGGCACCTATAATCTCAGCTACTCAGGAGGCTGAGGCAAGAGAATTGCTTGAACCCGGGAGGCAGAGGTTGCAGTGAGCCAAGATCACACCACTGCACTCCAGCCTGGGAGACAGAACAAGACTCCATCTCAAAAAAAAAAAAAAAAAAAATTAAAATTATCTCAGACTTCTTTTAAGACCTAATACATGGAAAATATCTATTACTATTTCTATAACTGTTTAAAACCAATGCAAATGCTGTTTCTGTGGATATATGATTTCATATGTATCTGTTGCCTGAAAATTTGCATTTGTGTTAATCAAATATTCTTTATTCTGTGTTGCTAGTGTTTACTTATTCTATCATTTCTGAAAAAAACGTGTGGTCAATTTGTTTTTATACTGATTTTTATTGCTACATTTCATATCTATGTTACACACATGAAGGTCCATGTATATTATGAATTCTAAGTATATTGTCTTAAAATAATTGCCTTAGTCTACTTAGCCTGTCATAACCAAATGCCATAGACTGGGTAGCTTAAACAGCAGAAATTTATTTCTCATAGTGCTGGAGGTTGGGAAGTTCATAAATCACACTCTTTATATAAGGGGTTTCTTTATATACTAATCCCTTGTGACCTGGACACCATCCTTAGGATCATCGAACCCTAATTCTTCCAAATACCTCATTTTCAAATACCATCACGTTGGAGATACAGTTTCAACATATAAATTTTGAGGGGACATGAGCATTCAGTCCATGAAAACAACCTGAAATATCTTGTTTTATCACAGTAATCATTTTTCTTTCAATTTTATTTTGCCTGATAATAATATTAACATATTTAAACCTTTTGCAAAATTCATATATTTGTCTTTTACAAGAGAAATTTAATGCCTTCACATTTACTCTGTTTATTGATTCTTGGACTTATATTACTATTTGATGTTCTATATTTATATTTTCTTTCTGTTTATTTTTCTGTCCTTTGTTGCATTTATTTTATTAGTTCCATGCCTTTTATTTTACATATTAGATAGCAACATGCATTTAGCTTATTGTTTCTAGCGCTTATTCTTGACTTATTAATATCCTTACTGTTTTTTTACAAATATTTTCAATTAAACAGCATTTATGACTTCATTAAACAAATAATACTATTACGAGGTTTTTTCTTTCCTTTTCCTATGCCCAGTCATATGAAGATCAAGGAGGGGTAAGCTTTAAAGAATCTTAGAAAGGCCGGGCGCAGTGGCTCACGCCTGTAATCCCAGCACTTTAGGAGGCTGAGATGGGCGGATCACGAGGTCAGGAGATAGAGACCATCCTAGCTAACACTGTGAAACCCTGTCTCTACTAAAAATACAAAAAAAAAACTTACCTGGGCGTGGTGGTGGGCGCCTGTGGTCCCAGCTACTCGGGAGGCTGAGGAAGGAAAATGGTGTGAACCCGGGAGGCGGAGCTTGCAGTGAGCCGAGACCTCGCCACCGCACTCCAGCCTGGGCGACAGAGCGAAACTCCGTCTCAAAAAAAAAAAAAAAAAAAAAAAAAAAAAGAATCTTAGAGTGATAAATTGTATAAATTTTGCATGCCAAAAATGTTATCGAGCACTCTATATATAAACCATAATGTGGCTAAACAAACAGTTCAAAAATCAGAAAAAAAAATTCCCTTCAGCATTTTGAAGGTATATTTTATCACATTCTAGAATCTAACATTAACAATGAGTCGTCTTCATGAAGACGTATATCTCATCCCGTAGTAGGAATTTTCCTCCTTTTTTCGCTATCTTTCATTGTGATATAAGTAGTTTAGAGCTTTTCTCTTGCTCTCACTTTTGCTTTCTCACTCTCTGCACTCTCCTGCACCCGATCCTGTGCCCTTATCTACTTAAGAATCTGTGGATCCTTTTAGGTTGTGTTCCTTCAGCTCTGAAAATTGTTACTGCATTATTATAATTAGACCAGTCTTCAAACTGTTTTCTCACTTCTATCTTTGGAACTATTATTGTACAGATTTTGAAAAATTCTGAATTGATTGCTCATTTAGATCTGTTTTCTCATTTTTCCTTTTCTCAAATTATTCATCTTGTTGACCTTTAGGTTGGATTTCTGTATTCTGGAAGTCCCTGCTACCTGATTTTCTGGCCCCCTGATTGACTCTTCAGGATTGATCATTTTAACATCCATCTATTCACTGATGGGTTTTCTTTTATTTTAGACTAATAATTTGAAAGATTTTGGTTTTAAAATGGTCTCTCCTTGTCGTGTGTGAATATCATTTTCTCAAATTTCTCTTTTCCCTGTGCTATAACCTCTTATCCCCCAAATATCCTTTGTACTTCCATTTTGTTAACCTCAGAGATGTGTAGTGTCCAGCCACTGTCAAAGCCTGATTCTCTGTCCCCCATCTATTCTCTCAGCTTGCATTTCTTTTCTCTTTGGTTGTGGTATCAAAATATGGTTAAGCAAAGTTTACCTTTATAATGCTGGGATGACCACAGTACCTCAGGAGCATATATGGATACAAGAGCTGCCACACAAAAAAAAGTTTATGCCAATAAACAATGATTAATCATGTGTCCCAATACAACACAGATAAGAACTTGCCAAAATCCTTCTTACTTTCTATTCAAGTTTTCCCTAAATGTCTCCTTTTCATGAAAGTCTTCAGTAACCACTTTTTAAAAAAATTTTATTTTTAATTGACAAATAATAATTGTATATACTTATGGGGTACAATGTGGTATTTAATATATTCATTGTGGAATGATCAAATCCGGCTGATTAACACATCCATTGCCTCAAAGATTTATTATCTACTGTTTTGTTAACATTTCAAATCAGCATATATAGAGAGAAAACTTTTTGAGCAATTTTATTTACTAATTTTCACCCAGTCCCTGAGGAAATGCTTGGTAGATAGTAAAAACTGAAAAAAAAAAAGATTAATCAAGAGTTTTTTTTTAATACTACAGAATTGTGGAAAGAAAGCATTTTGATCATCTTTACAGATGAGGGAGGAGAGTTCATATCAATGGTGATATCCCTACTTGGACTGCTTTTAATGTGAATACTGGAAATTGAAATAAAATTAATGTGACTCTAGTAATATTTCTATATTTATCATATGGACTAGAAAAACAAAATAATTATTATAAAAATACTTTGCCCTGACATGGAAGAAAGTTAAAAGGAAAGTTAAAAATGCTGAAAATCTAATATTCTTTTAGAGTTGATAACATATTTATCTATCATATCTTCAAACATCTTGATAAAGTTTCCATAATACTGTAAGAGTTAACTTTCTTTCTGAATTTCATACTCAGAATTTAAAACAAAGCATATAATTATGAAGTTCCTACTGGACTGATTTAATACTTATTTGCCCTGATTTACAAAACAGAACTATAAATGATGTAAAAGGACATATATTTTTATGAATTATATGTATTTTTAAGAATTCTATTTTGTTTTGCTTTAAAGTGTTTTCTATTATTTCAATTCTAAACCCTTCAGCTAAATTTTAAATATTTCATTTTTCTTTGGATCCAATTTAATCAGAATTTTGCCCACACTACCCCAAGTAGAACATTTTATCAAAGTCACCATTGGTTTCCATGTTATTAAATCCAATGATCAGTTCTTACTACTCATTTTACTGTCAAAAGAATTTGACACAGAAAATCAGCCTTAATCATTTTCACTTGACCTAAATAATGCACCCTGTTTTGCGTTAGTCTCTATCTCACTGTGGGCTCCCCTTAGTTCATTCTTCTTCCTCTTCTACCCAGCTTCCTCCTATTGGCAGAGCCCAGGGTTAAGTACTTACTTATCTTATACTCTACACTCTCCACCCACTTCCTCAGTAATCTCATCAGTCTAATGATGAAGAATCCTCAAATTTTTGTCTCCAGCATGGACTCGCCCCTCAATCCAGTCCAATATATTTAACTATCTGGTTAATAACTAATGTTGTGCAGTCATACCTCAGAGACATTATGTGTTTGGTTCCAGACCACCGCAATAAAGCAAATATTCCAAAAAAGTAAATGTCACAATAAAGCAAATCATACAAATATTTTGTTTCCCAGTTTATTTAAAAGTTATGTTTGCACTACCCTGCAGTCTGTTAAGTGTGAAATAGCAGTATGGCTCAAAAAATTAACATACTTTAATTTAGAAAATGCTTCATTGCAAAAAAATGTTAACCATCACCTGAGCCTTCAATGAGTTGTAATCTTTTTTGTTCCTCAAGGATCATGCACTGATTTTGATGGCTACTGACTGATCACAGTAGTGGTTGCTGATGGTTAGGGTGGTTGTGGTGATTTCTTAAAGTAACACAAGAGTGAAGTTTGCTGCATTGATTGACTCTTGCTTTTATGAAAGATTTCTCTGTAGCATATGTTACTGTTTCATAGCATTTTACCCAGAATAAAACTTCCTTCAAAATAGGAGTTAATTCTTTCAACCCCTACCACTGCTTTATTAACTAAATTTATGTAACATTTAAATATTTTGCCTTCATTTCAACAGTGTTCACAGCATCTTCACCGGAAGTAGATTGCATCTCAAGAAACTACTTTCTTTGCTCATCCATAAGAAGCAACTCCTCATCTAGTCAAGTTTTATCATGAGATTGCAGCAACCCAGTTACATCTTCAGGCTCCACTTCTAATTCTAGTTCTCTTGCTATTTCCATAACTTCTGCAGTCTTGAGTCCCTCAAAATCATCTATGAAGGTTGGAATCAACATCTTCCAAATCCCTGTGAATGTTGAAATTTTGGCCACCTGTCATGAATCAAAAATGGTCTTAAAATAATATCTAGTAATATGAACTCTTTCCAGAAGATATTCAATTTACATTACCCAGATCCGTCAGATAAATAACTATTATGGCAGCTGTAGTCTTGTGAAATGTATTTATTTCTTAAATAATATGAGTTGAAAGTCAAAATTACTCTCTGATTCATGGGCTGCAGATTGGACCTTGTGCCAGCTTGCAGGAAAGCAACATTAATTTTCTTGTACATCTCCATCAGAGCTCTTGGGTGACCAGGTGCACTGTCAGTAAGCAATATTATTATTATTATTTTTTTCTGAGATGGAGTCTCGCTCTGTTGCCAAGAATGGAGTGCAGTGGCATGATCTTGGCTCACTGCAACTTCTGCCTCCGGAGTTCAAGCGATTCTTGTGCCTCGGCCTCCTGAGTAGCTAGGATTACGGGCACCCACCACCACACCCAGCTAATTTTTGTATTTTTCGTAGAGAAAGGGTTTCACCATGTTGGTCAGGCTGGTCTCAAACTCCTGACCTTGAGTGATCCACCTGCCTCGGCCTCCCAAAGTGCTGGGATTATAGGCGTGAGCCACCGCACCCAACAGGCAATATTATTTTGAAGGGAATCTTTGTTTCTGAATACTAGGTTTCAACATTAGTCTTAAAATATTCAATAAACCATATTATAAAAAAAAGTGCTGTCATGCAAGCATTTTGGTCCATGTGTAAAGCACAAAATGAGTAGATTTAGCATAATTCTTAAGGGTCGTAGGATGTTTGGAATGATAAATGAATACTAGCTTTAATTAAAGTCACCAGCTGCATTATTCCCTAACAAGAGAGTCACCCCATCCTTTGAAGCTTTGAAGTCAGGCTTTTTCTTCTTTCCAGCTATAAAAGTTCTAGATGGCATCCTCTTCGAGTAGAAGGCTGTTTCATCTACACCAAAAATCTGTTGTTTAATGAAATCTTCACTAGATCTTCTGGATAATTTGTTGCAGCTTCTACATTAGCACTTGTTGCTTCACCTTGCACGTTTATGTTATAGAGATTACTTATTTCCGTAAAACCTATGAACCCATTCCTATGAGTTTCCAACTTTTCTTCTGCTGCTGCTTCTCCTCCTTCAGAAAATTGAAGATAGATAGGGGCTTGCCCTGGATGAGGCTTTCGCTTAAGGGAATGTCGTTGCTAGTTTAATCTATCTAGACCACTCAAACTTTCTCTATATTAACAATAAGGCATTTTTGCTTCTTCTTATTTGTTTGTTTACTGGAGTAGCACTTTTAATTTTCCTCATGAACCTTTTCTTCGCATTGACAGGTTAGCTAACTGTTTGGCACAAGTGGCTTCACTTTTGGCCTCTTTTGGCTTTTAGCATGCTTCACTAAGCTTCCTCACTAATTTTAGTGAGAAAAGTGAGACGCTTCCTTTCACATAAACATTTACAGTCCATTGTAGACTTATTAATTGGTCTAACTTCAATACTGTTTTGTTTCAGAGAAAAAATAGGCTGGAGAAGAGGGAAGGAGATAGGAGAATGGCCAGTGAGCGGAGCAATGAGAACATACACAGCATGTATCTATTAAGTTCACCATATTTTATGGGCATGGTTCATAGTGCCACAAACCAATTATTATAGTAACATCAGAAATCACTGATCACAGATCACTATAACAGATACAATAATAATAACTTTGAAATATTGTGAGATATTAAAGTGCGACACAGACATGAAGCACACACATGCTGTTGGAAAAATGGTGCCAATAGACTTGTGTGGCCCAGGGATTCCACAAACCTTCAATTTTTAAAAACAAAAACAAACAAACAAAAACACACAAAAAAAGCCCGGTATCTAATGAGCATACTAAAGAGATGTGCAATAAAATGTGGTTTTGTCTGTCTATCTAAAGATATCTCAAATACAGCATGTAAAAAAGAAGCTGATTTTAAACCAGTGGTAATGATTAATGACAATATTGTCATTTTATTTTCTCAGACCAAGAAATTTAGAGTCTTTCTTCAGTAGTCTTTTACTCACACCACACATCAAATTCATTAAAAAATTCTTATGGCTCCATCTTCCAAACATATTGATTATTCAACCATTTTATCTTACACATTTCAAATGCTACCAGTATAATCCAAGCCATTAGGTTATCTCATCTACAATAGTCTCATAATTCATCGTGTGCTCACCCATATACTTATTGCTTATGTTCTACAACTAGACTGATTATTTCAAAAATTAAGTCACATAACTTCTTCTTTCCTCAAAAACCTGCAATATGCCTGCTTTATAAAGAATAAAACAAAACCTTCTTATATTGGCCTATAAAGCCTTATATGATCTGGTCTCCTTGTTACCTCTCTAAATTCATGTCCTTCATCTTCACTATTGTTCACTCACATCTAGTAACACTTACCTCTTGAATATTCTTGAAAAATATCTAGGGAATTAGTATTAGTTATATTCTTTGCCTTGTGTATTCCTCCCCTAGATATTTTAATGACACACTTCTTTATTCCCTTAAGTCTTTCTTCAAAGATCATCTTCTTATACTCTCAAAACCGGTCACCCTATTCACAAATCAAAAACCATCTCCTTTTCCAATATCCCTAATTCCCCCATGACATTCATTTTTCCCCATGTATTTATCTTCTAGTAAAAATTATTAATCTATTCTTCAGGACCGAATGGGTCCTTGAGACCTTTATAGGTCATCTGTGAGGCTAAAACTTTCATAATAATAGAATGACATTATTTGCCTTTTTTACCGTGTCATTTGGATTGATGATACAGAAGCAATGATGGGTATAACTGTTGACATCGTGTCACTAATCAGAGGATTTGTGTGCTTGTAGTACTGGTGTACTAAGTCAGACTAGCAGACATTTTATCAGTACTCATTACATTCTTCTCCACCATGTACTTGTAGTTTTTTAAAAGCCAATCTTATTTAGCAATGCTGTTGGTAAAGCAATAATAACTTCTGATTTTACTCAATCTTGATCCTCAAATAGACACCATTTTCATATCATGTATGATAAAATGAGAAGTGTCTACAAAGCACATTTTCTTCATGATGGTTGTCTTGAAGAAAACAATTGTGCAACTATTTGAGGTGCAAACTGAACTGGCCACTTTTTAATGAATATTTATTTTTACTTGGAAAAAAAAAGTAAAAGCACTTTTTCGTCTTTTGAAAACATAGACATCCAATGGTCATGTAAACCTGGCATTACAGGCATTCATTGAAAATGAACCCAGTAAGCCTGTCACTTAAAGGAAAATACCTGACAAAAGTTGTTGCCAAAAATATATGTCAAGTTTTAAGCAAAAATTAGCATTTTGAAAAACGTGTATTCATGTGGTTTTCCTGATGAGGTTAGTGGTGAGTTAACCATTGTGGCTTTCAATATTGTGTAATAAAATGTGTCAACATGAGAAAAACTCAGGGCTGGGTGCGGTGGCTCACACCTGTATTCCCAGGATTTTGGGAGGCTGAGGTGGGTGGATCACGAGGTCAGGAGTTTGAGACCAGCCTGGTCAACATGGTGAAACCCCATCTCTAGTAAAAATACAAAAAAATCAGCCAGGCGTGGTGGCAGGTGCCTGTAGTCCCAGCTACTCAGGAGGCTGAGGAAGAAGAATCGCTTGAACCCGAGATGCGGAGGTTGCAGTGAGCCAAGATATAGCCACTGCACTCCAGCCTGGGTGACAGAGCTAGACTTTGTCTCAAGAAAAAAAAGAAAAACTTAGTGATTTTTCGATGGCCATGACATAAACTTACAAAATCATGCATATGTAAAGTTTTCATTCAAACCACAAGAAACACTGAGGATTTTAATGTAAGAAAATGAAGAGTTAGATTGATGTGGTTTATATCTACACTGCAAGTTGTATTAGTCCGTTTTCACACTGCTGATAAAGACATACCTGAGACTGGGAAGAAAAAGAGGTTTAATTGGACTTACAGTTCCACATGGCTGGGGAGGCCTCAGAATCATGGCGGGAGGTGAAAGACACTTCTTACATGGCGGCTACAAGAGAAAATGAGGAAGAAGCCAAAGCAGAAACCCCTGATAAAACCATCAGATCTTGTGAGACTTATTCACTATCATGAGAATAGCATGAGAAAGAACAACCCCCATGATTCAATTACCTTCTCCTGGGTCCCTCCCACAACATGTGGGAATTCTGAGAGACATAATTCAAGTTGACATTTTGGACACAGCCATACCATATCATGCCACCCCTGACCCCTCCAAATCTCACGTCCTCACATTTCAAAACCAATCATGCCTTCCCAACAGTCACACAAAGTCTTAACTCATTTCAGCATTAATCCAAAGTCCACAGTCCAAAGTCTCATCAGAGGAGAGCCATGTTTTTCTGCCTATGAGCCTGTAAAAATCAAAAGCAAGCTAGTTACTTCCTAGATACAATGAGTGTAGAGGTATTGGGTAAATACAGTGGTTCCAAATGGGAGAAAGTAGCCAAAACAAAGGGGTTACAGGGCCAATGCAAGTCTGAAATCTAGTGGGGCAGTCAAATTTTAAAGTTCCAAAATGATCTCCTTTGACTCCAGGTCTCATATCCAAGTCATGATGTGAGAAGTGGGTTCCCATGGTCTTGGGCATCTCTGCCCCTGTGGCTTTGCAGGGTACAACCTCTCTCCTGGCTGCTTTCATGGGTTAGTGTTGTGTTTCTCTGGCTTTTCCAGGTGCATGGTGTAAGCTGTCGGTAGATCTACAATTCTGGGGTCTGCAGGACCATGGCCCTCTTCTCACAGCTCTACTAGGCAGTACCCCAGTAGAGACTCTGTGTGGGAGCTCTGACCCCACATTTCCCTTTGGCACTGCCCTAGCAGAGGTTCTCCATGAGGGCCCTGCCCCTGCAGCTAACTTCTCTCTGGGCATCCAAGTATTTCCATACATCTTCTGAAATCTAGGCAGAGGTTCCCAAACCTCAATTCTTGACTTCTGTGCATCTGCAGGCTCAACACCATGTGGAAGATGCCAAGGATTGGGGCTTCAACCATCTGAAGTCACAGCCTGAGCTGCATGTTGGCCCTTTCAGCCATGGCTGGAGCAGCTGGAACATAGGGCACCAAGTCCCTAGGCTGCCCACAGCGTGGGGACCCTGGGCCCAGCCCATGAAACCACTTTTTCCTCCTGGACCTCCAAACCTATGATGGGAGAGGCTGCCATGAAGGTCTCTGACATGGCCTGGAGACATTTTCCCCATGGTCTTGGGGATTAACATTAGGCTTTTTGCTACTTATGCAATTTTCTGCAGCCAGCTTGAATTTCTCCTCAGAAAATGTGTTTTTCTTTTCTATCACATTGTCAAGTTGCAAATGTTCCAAACTTTTATGCTCTGCTTCCCTTATAAAACTGAGTGCCTTTAACAGCACCCAAGTCATTTCTTGAATGCTTTCTACTTAGAAATTTACTCCACCAGATACCCTCAATCATGTCTCTCAAGTTAAAAGTTCTACAGATCTCTAGGGCAGGGGCAAAATGATGCCAGTGTTTTTGCTAAAACATAACAAGAGTCTCCTTTTCTCCAGTTCCCAACAAGTTCCCCATCTCCATCTAGGACCATCTCCATCTGGATCTTATTTGCCATATCACTATCAGCATTTTGGGCAAAGCCATTCAACAAGTCTCTAAAAAGTTCCAAACTTTCCCGCATTTTCCTGTCTTCTTTTGAGCCCTCCAATCTGTTCCAACCTCTGCCTGTTACCCAGTTCCAAAGTCGCTTCCGCATTTTTAGGTATCTTTTCAGCAGTGCCCCACTCTACTGGTACCAATTTACTGTATTAGTCTGTTTCCACACTGCTGATAAAGACATACCTGAGACTGAGAAGACAAAGATGTTTAATTGGACTTACAGTTCCACATGGTTGAGGAGGCCTCAGAATCATGGTGGGAAGCGAAAAGCACTTCTTCCATGATGGCAGCAAGAGAAAATGAGCTTTTTCATTTTTTTTTTTTCAGAGAAAACAAGATAGCACAGTAGATTGAAGAAGCTGATGTAAAAATTTACTTGTCTTCTAAGTAGTAAGAGATTAAAGAGATGAAAAAATGTAAAACAATGTCACTCTTCTCTATTTTTATTGTTTAGATATGAAAATATTGTTTTTATAAAAATATGTTAGGTTAACCTAGATTAGGTTAAATATTGTTACTTTTAAACAAATAAATAATTTTTTTCTCAATTTCAATATCTAATATGGTAAATATCAATAGACATTGCCCACATAAACAAAAGCTCTCGTAGCCCACAATAATTTTTGAAAGTGTATGGCAATGCTGACCCCAAAATAGTGAGAACTGTCCTTCTAATATATTACACGTTATTTGAATATCATGCATTTTGACCTGCATCAGTTACCTATGGCTTTAAACAAACCAATCGACATTTTAGTGGCTGAATCCAACAATTTTTTGGTCCGTGGATCAGACAGAGACTAAAGATTTCTGCTAGGTAATCTGACCTGGGCTCACTCATACATATACAGCTCTGCTTGGAGGATTAGCTGGCATTACAAAATAAACTCAGAAAGAAAGGAAGTATTTGACATTTATTTCTACCAATGAATCTCTGTACCTTACAAGAATGACCTTTTCATGATGCATGATCAATGAATATTTGTAGAACAATAAAAAAAAGAAGTGCTAATGTGATAGAAAACTTGTGTTATAGCATTGTTTATTCTCTTGGATATTGAAAATTACTATCATTTTCTAGATAAATATTACTGCTAGAATTTAAGCTCTTTGAGAATCAGAATTACACTTGGTATTTAATAATCCCTCAATAAATATTTGCTGGATTAATGAACAGAGTTCCCCCAATAAATGAGGAAAAATGAAATTCATTAAAAAAAGAAAAGCTATTAATGAGATTTGAATAACTGATTTCTTATGTATGTGCTTACCTAACATTACTTAAAATTTTTAAGAAAGGTAATTATGTAGACAAATATTCCTGAAGAATACAAAATAATATTCCATGGCTTATATAAAAAAATAGAAAGATGAAGATGAACTCACGTTAGTGCTTTCTCAATCTCTTTTTTTTTGCTTCACATTTGATCTTTTATTTCCTATTGTTTTACATACACCAGGGAGATAGAAGTTATTCTACAGATTCTCCCAGAAAAATTAAAATCACCATTTTTTATTGAAATAATATTTATAATTTGCAAAAATGCAAACAAAAATCAGTGCAGAGAAAATGCAATAAATAAAATAATGATATTAACATATCAATTATAAAGTTACAATATGATAATTTTTTAGAAGAAATCAGAGTTGAAAATATCAAATTGAAATGAAATGAAATGTCTGTAAATAAATATCTAGCTAGAGATACTGTCACTTCTGAATGTGTGGTGAGTATTGTTGCTATTCTTCTTCCATTGCCAAATTAAAATAATATTGGCAAGAGAAATTTTGATCTTCACCTCAAAGAAAAAGTGTGCTTAATAATTATATGACATATTCAAGTTTTCTATTTTTTTCAGAATTCAATAATAATAGGTTATGTATGTCTAGGAAAGTATCCATTTCTTCTAAATTTTCCAATTTATTTGCATATAGTTGCTCATAATACTTCCTAATGATCTTTTGAATTTCTGTGGTATCAGTTGTAATGCCTTCTCCTTCATCTCTAATTCTATTTATTTGTTTCTTTTTTTCTTAGTTGTGCTAAAGATTGTTAATTTAAAAAAATTTTAAATGGCTTTTTAAAAATTTTTAGTATTTTTTGGTCTCAATTCCATTTATTTATGCTCTGATCTTTATTTCTTTTCTTCTACTAATATTTGGGTCTGATTGGCTCTTGCTTTTCTAGTTCTTTGAGATCCATAGTTAGGTTGTTTGTTTGAAGTCTTTTTACATTTTCAATGTATGTTGTTATTGCTGAAATATTCTCCCTTATTAGCGCTTTTGCTGTATCCCATAGGTGTTGGTATGTTGTATTTTCATTTTCATTTATTTCAAAATATTTTTAACTTTCATTTTAATTTATTCATTGACTTACTGTTTGTTCAGGAGCATGTTGTTTAATGCATGTTGTTTTATTTCCATGTATTTGTATAGTTTCCAAAGTTCCTCTTGTTGATTTCTAGTTTTAGTCCATTGTTGTCAGAAAAAAAAAACTTAATTTCTTTATTCAAAAAATTTATTAAGACTTGTTTTATGGCCTAACATATGGCCTATCCCAGAAATTGTTCCAAGTGCTAATGAGAAGAATGTGTATTCTGCAGCTGTTGTGTGAAATATTCTGTAAATGTCAATTAGGTCCATTTTGTCTATAATGCAGGTTGTCTGATGTTTCTTTGGGTTCTCCATTGTTGGGTACCTATATATTAACAATTGTTATATATTCTTGCTGAAGTAACTCCTTTTTAACTATATAGTAACCTTCTTTGTCTTTTTTAACAGTTTTGTCTTGAAATCTCTTTTATCTGATATAAGTCTAGCTATTTCTGCTCTTTTTAATTTCCATTTGCATGGAATATCTTTAGAGAAAGTAAATGTGACTTTTATTATACAAATCTCTTATAAATACTGTTTTCAAAATTATTACATATAGCTCAGAACCAGTGAATATCTAGTTATTGACAAATTTTTAAAGATCAGAGTTATAAGATAAGACTGATAGGTAACTTTGATTCTTCCTGCCCATGGTTTCACAGAGGTCAGTAATCAAATGTGCATGGCCTAGTTGCCACTAAGTTAGACCTTGCTAATTATCTAGTTCACATAAAATCTTCAGAGCACCACACATTGTATGGATTTTTAAAAAGGATTATCAGCTGAAGTATGATTGTTATAATTGCACTCAGTTCTGTAGTGTGACTAAAATATCTGTCATGTAGAAAAGCAGTGGAATTGACCTTCATGGGGCTTTTGGATAAGCACTATGCAAAAAAAAAAAAATAAATAAATCGTATAGCTCAGTTCTTAAATAGTAGTGAAAATCTTTTTTTATTCATAAGCTGAGCTATTTAATCTAATGGATACTATTCACTTATTCTAATAAATATAAATAGAACGGAAAATTAAAAATCAGACACAGTCTATAGATCTGAGAAAGCTATCTCATTCACAATAGAATTCTTTTAATACTTGCTGGTTGTCTAACACAAGCAATTCTGTGTAACACAATAGGGAAAGAATCAGAAAATTATTGAATCTCCTAGCAAAAAACAGCAGGAATCTTCTCTGTGCTATTCTCAATTATTTCATATTCTCAAATATTTGTTCTTACTGACAAAGAAACTTAGAAAATTTTCCAGTCTCACATTAATTTTCCAGTAAACCAATTTAGAGCTAATAAGCATATAATAATTTTACTTGTTATTTTTAGGGCTATGTTACTGCATACTGCTACTAATAGAACTCTGGAAAATAAAATAGGACACGATTGCTCTCATTTCTACTTATAGAATGTTTGCAAAAACTGAAAGGTAAAAAAGGAAAAAAATTATACTAAAAGAACTTTGGAGTCTGAAAAATAGAATATATAAACTAGAGTAATTGAAAAAGAATGCCTTTGCCATTATGTCAGTTTTCTGAAAATTTAGGCAGAAACCATTTGCAATTTTGGGAACTAAGTTAGGATTAATAAAAAAGCATAGTTTTAAATTATTGCTTGTATTTTTTTCACAAAGGCTTACTAAGTCATAAAATAGTATTTTTTTGGTAGGTGCATTTATACACATACACACATACATGTATACACATACACATATATGCACTCATGCACGGATCTAAATAATATATTCTTCTCTAAAATGCAGAAGTTTACAAAGTTAAATTATTAAAATCAGTAACTTCACATAATTTCAATAGAAAAATTAATTTTAAAAATAAAATATATGATTTTATGTATGTTATGATGTTTCTTTATACTGTGGTAGTAAACAAAGAATCTTCACATAATCTCCACTTCATTACATTTCATAGACCTAAAAAATGTCTTGTGATTCTTTAAAACTTTACCTTTGGTCATGCTGTTCTCCTCACCCATCCTACTTAGCACAATCGTATTCTTTATAGTCCATCTCTGAAAGTCTTCCCTGATCAACTTGGAAAGCAATAATCTCCTCAACTGATGAGCACCTGTATCTCTTTTAGTTGCCCTCACTTAGCTTTGTATATACTACTGATATAGCTCTCATTTGTATATTTGCCTTGTTTTTGTGTCTGTTTATTCATTCCTTTGACAATTGCCTACTGCATTGTGGTTTCCATCGTAGACACTGGTGATAAATAGAACACTGGGGATAAATAGAACAAAATGAAGACCCTGGGCTCAAGGACTTTTCTTTTTATGTTATTCAAGCAATAAATGAGCATGTATGCCAGTCTATAAGGGGCTTAAAAGGAAAGCAACTCATCATCAGCTTTATGTAATTGGCATATACATGTCACATGGGGTCCAGGTCTTATATTGATTTATGTAACTTCCAGAGTTCTTTGCTATTGCAGGAGTGTCTATACTCATTGATGCTTATCCATAGTTGTTTCCTTCCACAGGGAGTAGATGTGTCACTTCTGGTTTCTCTTCCACAAAGGTATATATGATCTTTCAGTTTATGATGGTGATTCTGCTCAAGCTGAGCTCTGTCTTTTCTTCTCTTTTCCTTGGAAATCATCTTTTGGAGAGAGCATTCACTCTCTCTTTTTCTCAGCCGATTGGTGAAGACTCAATCTCTGTGGGAGAAGACCTAGAATAGTTCTACACTGTTATAGACTGAGTAGCTCTGTCTATTTTCAGAATCAGTATTAGGAAGACTACTTGCCCACATACATAAGCCAAAGTCTTAAATGACTACTTCATGATTCATAAATAATATGTTCTTCTCTTATTGCCTAACATACTTCTTTTATTTCTCAATTCATTTGGACTCCAGTGGGGAAAAAAAGATGCTATTCACAACACCATATTTAGGAGTTACATAGAAAAGACTTGTCTAGAAATGAAGAAGCAGATAAATGAGGAAACCCAAAAATATAATCTATCAAGGTATCTAAACAAAACAAAACAAACCACGAGTATTTCGTGTGACAAAGGTAGAATTAGCTATTGGATTAAATATATCTCCGAACGGGTGAGTAAAGTGAGGACATAACAGACACATACTGTTGGTTTTGGCAACATGGAGCTCATTTGTAACTGGAAAGAATAGGTTCTGTGGAATGGAGGAGGAGAAAGCCAAGATGGAGGGAGGTGAAGGGTAAAGGGCATGGAGCAAGTGCCAATGACATTCGAGGATGCACACTTGGTGATGTGACATTCTGAAGGCTGATGTGAAATTGAAGAAGGTTTTTCTGTTCAAACAAATTTTAGAGGAATTGGTATATTAATGAGATTACCTTTTAGGGAAAATGACATTGATGATATGTGAGAAAGGGGTGGAAATCAAAGGAGTGAAGTTTCTGAGAGCAGGAGAGTCTGGGATTAGAAAACACATGGAGGAAGTGGTGTTTGCCAGAAGAGATCGTTTACTCATGGTATCAAAAAGAAGAAGAAGAAAATTTCAGGCGCACCTTACAAAGATGAAGAAGGTCCTGTCTAGCAAACTTTATTATCTTCACAAAATATGACCTGATAATATGTGTGAGACGGGTTACAGAAGGAATGAAGTGGAATTAGAAACCTGGGTACATCAGAAAATTTAATGCCTTTTCCTGAAAATGGGAGAACAAGCTTATAACAGCTCATCTGAAGCAAATTAGAATTACTGAGAGTGGTTGAGGGCCTATTTGAACTTACTGTGAATTTAGAGTAATGCTATTATCAGCTCTGTGATATTTGCCAAGAATTTTCATTTGCACTGAAGTCAACTTAGAGGCTTGTCTCTCTGGATTTATATCCTCAGTCTTTTATTTTTCCCTTTTTCTTCAGTGTTTTACCTTGTTATACTTCCTCTTTACTTTCTCCATTATTTAATAATTTCTTACAGAAATAGCCTTACTACCAATGGCATCCTTAAATTAGCTACTATATATGAAAATATTTAACCGTGTTCTTGATAAAGAATAGTTTAATGCTAGATAAACGCCAGCTTTCTTCTAGAGATATAATTTGCTTTGAGAACAAACTATTCAGCTATCCAAGAGTGAACTCTTTAGCAAGCACATATGCTGCTTCTTAAATATTACACAGAGACAGCTGTTAATCAGTTATAAAGAAAATTATTTAGATTGACACCTGCTATATTCCCAACAAAAGCGAAGTACTTAAACACATGCGATGTTTTAGAAAATGATTCCTTTAAAATTCTAGAGTACTGAATCAGAAGCATTTCACTAAATTAATGATAGCTTGTTAAATACTAAGTAGAAATTCATAAAACCTTTTAGCTTATTGTTATGATTGAGAGATAAAACAGCTAACACTAGTTGAAAGAAAAACACAAGAATGTTTACATTACCATTTTTCAGAAGACTTTGCTAAATGAAAATTAGCTGTAGGTTAATGCTATTCATATGACCCATATTCAACTTTTATTAAACAAATTTTGATAAATTTATATGTGAAAAGGGGTGGTGGAGACTGCTAAATGTTCATCAGTATCAATTATTCTTGTCTTCCGTTTAAAACAGCACCCCCTAACTTTCCCCTGGGCAAATGACATGGAGAGGGCATTTTTAATTCCACCTTCTACAGCTCCAGTAAATATGTGATTAAGTTTAGGTCAAAAACAAATGAAAGGGATTGAAGAATGAAACTTCTGGTTCAGAACTGAAAATATACAATTGTTTTCCATTTGTGAGAAACCTTGTAACTGCTCAATTTGTAGCTAGTCAATGAACGCATTCCCTTTTCATGTCAGGACACAGCTAGATTAGATTTCCCAGCCCCCTTTCAGTCAGGTGTTGCCATGGCACTGCATTCCAGAGAGTAAGATTTGTGGAGAAATGATCTGGTGCCACTTCCGCTGCTCCATTAGTAGCTCCCAAGTTGCTTCTTCATCATCATGTCTTCTCAGCAGGCTAGAGGATGACAGGAATGACAAGCCTAGAATTCACATGTCAACAATAATAAAGTCACAAGGAAGGGGGCCGAATCCTTGAAGAAGCTCCTGAAATAGATCTATCTACTAGACAGAGATGTCTGTTCAGGACTTCATGTGAATTAAGCAATAAACTTCAAGTTATAAGTGCAGTGAGATCTAGAGGTTTCTCTTTGGAGCTGCAAACATTGCTCTCACTAACGGTTCCATGGTCTTTCCTACTTTTCCAGGCTGAAATATATCTGCATGTTGGTGAGACAGTTTCCAACATTCTCAGAAAGACACAGCAACTGGGTCACTGTATCAGTGTCATATATATCCAGGGCACCATGGACTGATGTTGCCTGCCTACATTGGGATCTTGTTTGAGGAAAATATATATGTATTATATTTGAGCCACTGCATCTTAGGAAACATCTTCACTCAGAATGGTTAGCTCATATTTTAAATCAGTAGTTCTCATAACTTGGTTTGCATCAGCATCACCTGTAGGGCTTGTTAAAACATAGATTGATGTTAAACAGAGATTTCAACACCACTTTGGAACAACAGATACAGCATTGTGGCAGAATTTACAGGTTGTTTTATAATATAATCATTGAAAAGAATAAGAAATGAGGTATGAAATAATTAAAAAGCTAAACCTTAATATATGTTTGTGACACTAACCATAGTACACTTCATTTACCCGTTGATGAAAGAGGGTCTGTGGAGTGTTGTTGAAATGCATTTTCTTTCAGTGCACCACACCTTACACTTACTTCAAATATTCAAATATAAAACTTTGAGCTTTTTAATCTTAATACATTTTACCAAATATAATAAGGATATTAAGATCATGGCTTCTTACTATTGGAATGGAATCATATTCATTTCATTCTATGGTCACTTTGATTTGCTTTGAAACAGTTTGAATTCTAAAGACATCTTAGAGGAAAATGTGAGCACACATTAATGTCAATGAAAACAAAGTCAAGTTCATTACCTACTGATAAATGGTGTAGAATAATATGCGGAATATTGAAAGAGGTGGACTAGAAAGGAAAGAATCAGGAAATTGATCTTGACCCAGATATTAAGGGAAAAAATAATTCATATTGTTTGGCATTTTTCTTTCATTTAAAAATGACAATATTATTTCTTGCCATGTTGATTTCATTGTTTGTATTAATAATGGGAAAATGTCTTAGGAAGTGCTATGCAAATGTGTTTATTTGGATGGATGTGTCCATAATTGAAATATAGGTTAAGCCAATTGAGCACGTGCCTTTTTATTAAGAGTATTACAGCCATTAATTTATGTTTGAATATTGTCTACTTTCTAAAATAAAATGTGAGCTAATTAGAAAATAAGTTACTTAATGCCCATTTGTCTGAGTGTATATTTGGTCTCTTATTACACTTTTCTTTGCCCATAAAGTAAAGAAAATAGTGTTTTCAAACATGACAAATCTGTGCATCCAAATGAAAACACTTACACCAAAGGGAATAGTTTTATTTTATAAACAAATTAAAAACCAGCTGTGCCAGACATTATGGAAAACATTACACAGCAACTGATTTGTCCACAAATGAATCACTTCAATGAATGTAATACATAATGTTGCAGGTGGCATTTATTTTGACAAACTAAGTTTATTAAGGCAGCTGAATTTAAAAAAAAAAAAACACTTCTCTGTAAGAGAATTTCAAATTTTTCCAAATTCTATCTTTTAAGCTTAAAAGGAAGAGTCCTTCCTTTACTTGAGTTTCTTAGATTATCTATTCCCCTAGCATAGAGATACCGCATAGATAATACAGAGGAATGCATAGTAATTTACATACAAGTTATCCAGTGCAAAGTGGAAGTCTTCAAATAGGAGTCCCATCAGCAACAAGCTATTCTTACCTAATATAGATAGATGGAAAGATAAATACAAATAGAAAGATAGATAAATTGGTCATATATTGAAACAATATTTATCGAACTCCAATGTTGAGCAGGGGGCTGTCCAGATTACCAATAATTAAGTACTAGATAATGTAGAAAAGCTCTTAGCCCATAGAATTAACAACCTAATAAGGAGAAAAATGTATATCAAACAAAAACTTATTATACTAATATGTAATTTTGTTTTTAACATTTTTAAGTATACATTTACCAGGTGACCCAAATCAATGCATTGCAATTTGATCAATATTGAAAATACATATTGAGCCTCTACTATATGTTGTGCATGACTGCAGAGTTTAGAAATGTAGCAGTAAATAAAGCAATAAAAACAATCTCTGTTCTACTGAAGTTTAAATACTTATGATAGGAGACAGACAATACTAAACATTTATAAATTAAGTCAACTATTACGATAGTTAGTGTTATGAAAATATAAAGCAAGTAGGAGAGTAATAACATTGCGATATTTAATAGAAGATCTAGGGTAGGATTTGCTGAGATCAACCAAATATTAAAGGAGTTGAGAGAGTAGACTATAGAGGTAATTTGGGAGAATATATTTCCAGGAGATGGAACAAGAAGCATTAAAAGCAGCCAGGAAGAAGTGTGTCTAGGGTGTTCAGTGAATGGAAAGTTCAGTTGGGTGTAGAGGAGTAATGAAGGGAAGATGAATAGAAGATGAGGGTAAATAAGTGTTATGGATTGAACGTGTGTGTCTCCCCCAGGCTCATATTTTGAAGCCCTACCCTTCAATGTGATGGCATTTAGAGATGAATCCTTCAAGAGGTAAACAGGTTTAGATGAGGTCATGACAGTACGGCCCCAGTCTGATGGGATTGGTGTCTTTACCTAAGAGGGAAAACAATGGAGCTATCTTGCTCTCTGGGCTAGCACAAAGGGAAGGCTATGTGAGAATGCAACAAAAAGGCAGCTGTCTGCAATACAAGAAGAAAGTCTTCCTTAGGAAAAGAAGATCAAAAGTGGTACCTTGATCTTCGACTTCCCAGCCTCCAGACACTGATAAATAAATTTCTGTTGTTTATGCCACCCAGTCTATAGTATTTTGCTATGAGATCCTGAGAAGATTAGTATAATATTGTTAAGGACAGATTGGGTACAGTTTTGTAGACCACGGTAAGGAAGTTTGCTTTTATTCCATGTGAGTTAAAGAACAACCGTAGGTTTGAATACAGGAGTGATACAGTCTCATACAGATTTAATTGGATCATTCTGGCTGTTTTGTTCAAAACAAACTATAGCAGAGCAAGTGTGGTAGCAGAAAAACCAGTAAGGTACTATTCAGTAATGCAGATGTAATGCAAGAGTGACTTAGACTAGGGTGGTTGCATTTGGGATGGGGATAATTGATAATATTCTAGATATATCTTGAAAGTAGAGTTGATAAGATTTGCTGATGATTTGAATATGGAGTGAGAGAGAAATTGAGAAGCCAAAGGTAACTCCAATATTTTGAGGCCAGAGCAACTGAGAGAATGGAGTTGTAAATAGCTTAGTTGAGAAAAAGTGCAGGAGGATTTGGTTTGGTTGGTATCAAGGAAGTATGGGAAAATCAGCACATGACATAAAATCTAAGTGGAGATTTTTATTAGGTTATTTGATAAACTAGTTTGTAATTCAAGGGGAAATTATTGACTAGAAATTTGCATTTGGTTTCAGTAATGTGATAAGTTTACTAAGAAAGTGAATTTAGATAGAAGAGAGATCCAAGGAATGATTAGTGAGGATTTTCAATATTTAGAGGTTAGGAAAATGGGAAAACAAAAAATATATCAGAAAAGGATATTAAAGAGTGGCCAATGACTTAGGAAGGATAATGGAAGGACATGGTGTCCTTTAAATTCACTTAATTCCTTTTAATTTTGTTAACTTCTATTTGTTTTTATTTTTTCCTGGAAAGATATTTATCAGTGTCTTGAAGTGCAGCTGATATGCAAAATAAGATGATTTTTTTTTAAAAAATGAATTGATTATTTGATTTACCAATATGAACATTATTACTGAGCAGAGTAATTTTTTAGGAGTGGTAGAAGTGAAACACTGTCAGAACTTGCATCAAAAGAAAATGTTAAGAAGGTTTTACTTGCAGCATGGCAGCAAAAGGAACTCCATGGACCCACTTATCAGTGAACTTGGTAAAAATTAAAATACAAAAGCCATTTGAAATATCTTATAGACATTTTGCTTCTATGGTGTCAGAGTCCTGGGGATTGCCAATACCCAGAGTTGTCAAAATGTATGCCTAAAATGTCCAATTTTCAGCAAGAAGTTGAGGCATGCAAAGCAACAGTGAAGCATGACCCATTTCCAGTAAAAAAAAAAAAAAAAAAGTAGTTCAAGAAACTTCCTGTGAAAACAAATATTTCAGATTTAACAAAGACTTCAAAGTTTTCATTATAAATATGTTCAAAACAATAATGGGAACAATGATTTTAAAGGTAAAGACAGATACAACTACAATGTCATATCAAATAAAGAATATTGATAAAGAGAGAAATTATTTAAAAAGGAGAATTCTGGAGTTGAAATACAAAATAACTGAAAAAAACTCACTAGATGGTCTCAACTGTAGGTCTTAATCTGCAGAATAAAGAGTTGGTGAATTTGAAGACAGGTATATAGAGATTATACAATTCAAAGAGCAGAGAGAAAAAAATGAAAAAAAAAGAACAGACACTCAGAGACATGTGAGTCTTTAATGTATGCACAATGGGAAAAAGAGGACTATCAGGAGAGGAGAGATTGAAGAACAGAAAAGAATTAAAAGAAATAATGGATGAAAACTTCTCAAATTCATTGAAAAGCATTAATCTTCACATTCAGGAATCTAACAAACTCCAAATGTGATAAACACAAAGAGATCTATGGTGTTGGAACCCAATTGTAACAATCCCTTGGGTTTGAACTAATAAATTTGGGGTACCTGCAGAACCAGGAAGGTCCATGTTTAGAGAAAGACTCATTTGTAGTATTCAGTCGCACAGCAATCAGATGTTTATTTGCAAGATTGAGTGGTTGGTGATATATACAGCAATTTGTTTTTTTTGTTGTTGTTTTGTTTTGTTTTTTTCCACCACACCTGGCTAATTTTTTTGTGTTTTTTAAATTTATTATTTATTTATTATTATTATTATTATTATACTTTAAGTTCTAGGGTACATGTGCACAGTGTACAGGTTTGTTACATATGTGTACATGTGCTGTATTGGTGTGCTGCACCCATTAACTCATCATTTACATTGGGTATATCTCCTAATGCTAGCCCTCTCCCCTCCTCCCACCCCATGACAGGCGCCAGTGTGTGATGTTCACCATCCTGTGTCCAAGTGTTCTCATTGTTCAATTCCCACCTATGAGTGAGAACATGGGGTGTTTGGTTTTTTTGTCCTTGCAATAGTTTGCTCAGAATGATGGTTTCCAGCTTCATCCATGTCCCTACAAAGGACACGAACTCATCATTTTTTATGGCTGCATAGTATTCCATGGTGTATATTTGCCACATTTTCTTAATCCATTCTATCATTGTTGGACATTTGGATTGGTTCCAGGTCTTTGCTATTGTGAATAGTGCTGCAATAAACATACGTGTGCATGTGTCTTTATAGCAGCATGTTTTATAATCCTTTGGGTATATACCCTGTAATGGGATGGCTGGGTCAAACGGTATTTCTAGTTCTAGATCCTTGAGGAATTGCCACACTGTCTTCCACAATGGTTGAACTAGTTTACAGTCCCACCAACAGTGTAAAAGTGTTCCTATTTCTCCACATCCTCTCCAGCACCTGTTGTTTCCTGACTTTTTAATGTTCGCCATTCTAACTGGTGTGAGATGGTATCTCATTGTGGTTTTGATTTGCATTTCTCTGATGGCCAGTGATGATGAGCAATTTGTTAAATTCAGGGTGGTGGCAACTGCCTGAGAGAGATGTATTAAGGACTCTGGGAAACTGCAAGTCACACAGCCTGCTGTGTGGAACAGAGAGGAGAGAGGGACAAGAGGTGAGATTCTCCAACTTCTTCCTCCCCCAGACGCAGGCTCATGGGTACCAAGGTGCTTATGTGCTGTGAGTGGAGGAAACATTTTTTCATCGACTGCGGTGTAGTCAGTCTGTCCTGTACCATGAGCAAGGATGGAACTCTTTAAAATCCATTCCACATAGTAGTGAATGAAATGTATTTGGCTTGGTTCTTTGGCCCACAAAATTGATGTTTATTTCCATCCCATGTGGCTACCTGTGGCAAAGCAGCAAGACTACTTTAAGAAAAATAGCCTTAAGGTTGGGCTGGAAACCCCAACTGAAGGTCGGTACTGAAGTTCTTGTGGACAAAAATCTACACTGTGCACCTGAGGGTTAAAGTAGAAAGGTTACTATCTCCTACTCCTCGTTGTTGAATAACCATTCTCATCTCCAATCTATTTGAGTTTTCAGAGAGATTTTAAAGGCATAGAAGGCCCTTGCAAGGCCTCCCCACCCCGAGACCAAAGTGCCCATAATTGTAAAAAGAAAGGTACATATTGAAGAAAACCTTAGCAAACATGTGGCTCTAATGAAAAGTGTCTTTGTGGGGAATTGCTGCAATGAGACTCCAGACTATTTACCTAAAATATATAGATCCTGTTTTTTAGCTGCTAAAGCTTGTCTTTTAATTGCCCGTCAAAATGTTCAATTATCACCATGCCTTGTGCGTGTACAGAGCATAGAGAGTTCACCTGCTCCAAGATTGAGCCCACTGAAGTGTCGCTTAATTCACAAATCTGGAATTGTCTTCATGTGAAATGTGCTCAGGAAATAAAAAAAATCAAGAAACAAATATGATTATATAAGGCCTACATAGTGTGGCCCAGAGCAAGTGGAATGCACAGGAAGAGCTAGGCTAAAACCCAGAGAAAATATCAACTGCAGTCAGAATCCAGCTGAACCTGCTGGATGGGGCAAAAGGCCCAATATAGCCTACT
Source organism: Pongo abelii (assembly GCF_028885655.2). Classification (NCBI taxonomy): domain Eukaryota; kingdom Metazoa; phylum Chordata; class Mammalia; order Primates; family Hominidae; genus Pongo; species Pongo abelii. Next base: position 53,708,461 of record NC_071985.2, on the reverse strand, counting down.
TGCTAAGAACATCCTTGCTTTTTGGCACAAGAAATTTGTCCCTGGGAAGTGTTTTTGGCCTTAGCCAAGAACTGGCATATGGGACAGCTTTTCCATGTTGTTTCAATGTCTTCTAAGAACACTGCCAGCCTATGTGTACAGGCCCAGTCCAGAATGGTGTCTGAATTCCCCGGGCCTTCTCATGACTCCGGGAGGTGATCAGTCACACATCTTGGTCTGGGTAGAGGACAGTTACATTTAAGTCTTTATATTTAGTTGACAAGTGTGACTGTTTATTGGTAATTTCTACCCTCATTAGTTTAGGAACTTTCCTGGTAAGTATCAGCATGGCTTAAAGACAGCTTTCTAGGACCATAACTGTGTTTTCACCGAAATGTCTCATCCCTACAAGACAGCTTGTTTTTCATGATAATCTAAGCCTTGCTAGTGGCTTGACCAAATGACCAAGCCATTCATCACATGACTCGGTGAAAATACATCAGGGATCCTCTGTTGGGGTGGCCTGGATGAACTTCTGCCCATTATGATGAGCATCTCTCACCATGTTAAGTAACAGACGGATCTCTCTCAGGTTGGGTAGCAGCAACATTCCATTCCAGCCCAGCAGAACTGAACAGAGATGAGCCATCAGTGAACCACATCAATGTGTGGTCCAGGAGGTTATATATCTCGGTTCCCATTTGGCCAATGGAGGCAGAGACACCTCAGGAAATATTTAGGGGAGACAGAGGGATACTTCTTGTGAAGCATGTTCACTCCCACGCTCTGCTTACCAACTTGGCTGAGTCTAGTGAGACAGAACATCCACACACACAACAAATTACATGAGGTAGTTTTATTACTTACAGATAAGTAGCGAGAAAAAACAGAAGACTGGGACTTATTGACAGCCAGCCCCCCAAGGATATGGAAAGCTGCCTGGGGCAGATGGAATTTTGCCTGCACTTGCCTTATTTGCACCTCATCTGAGTGGGGCTGCAAGTAGAAAGCAACCCATATTGCAGTTTTATATTTCTGGGTTATGGTACATGCTGAACCAAAGCATTTAAGACATCCTGTTCTGGGGTAATTGGAACAGAGCCTAGGCTGCTATGGTCATTCCTTCCCTATCTCAGGATGGTACATTCTCAGCACATTCCACAGCTATTTCTGAGAACTACAAGTGAGAGATGGGGAAGCTGGATCAGCACAAGGCCAGCTGGAGAATTGCCCTGTACTTCTAAAACTTTCTCATGGAGCTGTGGGACCCCAACTAGGCTGGGTTTTATTATGAAAACTTCTTGAGCTGGCTTCGCTCTGTAATTTGAGACCACTGTTTGTACCCATGACATAGATCTCTAGTCTTAAGATTCCTTCATGGCCATTAGTCATGTGCTTAGTACTTATCGAGGTCACATAATGGGCCAATAATTATCTCTTAAGAAGTATGTACCTTTTAGCTGACTCAGGTCCTTATAGGTCCAAATGGGCACCTCTAACCTGTGGCAGTCTTTTGCCTTTGGTGAACTGAGAGGATGCTGAGATCTGCAACTCAAATGGCAAGTGTATATATGTGGAAAGCAGCAGAAGGGCAGTCTGGATAACCAGCTGGAAGGCTTGGAGAGAATCCTGCTGGTCAGGGCCTCTGTTCAAAGGTAGCAGTTTTTCTGGTAGCCCTGTATATGGATGCCATCAAGATCCCTGCATGCTGAATATGAGAACTCTAGTAGCTGAATAGCCCCACTAATCTCTTGGCTTCTTTTTATCTGTTGGGTAGGAAAGGTTAAAGTTTTGAAAATCTTTCCCCCTGGAATGTTCTTTCCCGGATCATACTCACAAATTTTACTTATCCAGTTCTTGTATTTTGTCTGTATTAGTGGCCTAGCTGTACTGTGGCATGTGCATTAAAAGAGTATCAAGTCCTTATTGAATGGTGTCCTAGGCCTACCAGGAGAATGTCATCATTACAATGGGAAGTCAGTGGTTCCTACATAAGTGGCACTTATTTTGAGTCATGATCTACCCATAAGTTTCAGATAGCCAGAAAATTTATAGAGCCTTTTGGAAGGAAATTATAGGTGTATTGGACACATTCCACGTGAAGGAAAACGAATTCTGATCATCCAAGTAGAGAGGGATGCCAACAAGGGCATTTGCAATATTAATTTCTGCATAGCAAGTTTACTTTGCTTGGGCAGTATCTTCTTTAACAGTTACAGTGTCAGCTAGATATTTGTATTAGCTAGGATTCTCTAGAGAGAAGGAATAGGATGGATAGATGGATAGATAGATAGATAGATAAATAGATAGATAGATAGATAGACAGACATATGAGAGGAGATTTATTAGAGCAATTGGCTTACATGATTATGGATGCTGAGAAGTCTCACAGCAGTCCATCTGTAAGCTGAAGATCCTGCGATGCCAATGGCATGGCTCAGTCCAAATCCAAAGACCTTGGAACCAGGGAAGCTGATGGTGTAACTCTCAGTCTGAGGCTGAAAGCCTGAGAACCCAGGGGAGCCGCTGGTGTAAATCCTGGAGTTCAAAGGCTAGGAAATCTGAGCTTTTGACATCCAAGAATAAGAAAGGTAGAGTGTATCCCAGCTCAAGCAGACAAATAGACACATTAAACTTTTATCTGTTTGTTGTCGTTGTTGTTTTTCTCTTCAGGCCCCAAGCCGATTGGATAGTGCCTGCCCATATAAGGGTGGATCTTACTCACCTCATCCACTCAGATTCACAAACTAATCTCATCTAGAAACACTTTCACAGACACACAAAAAACTAATGTTTTTCCAGGTTTTTAGGTATTCCTTAATCCAGTCAGGTTGACACTTAAAATTAACCATCATAGCATTGCAGGCGCCAAACAGCCCACTAGCACTTTGAACTATCTATTATCAATGGTGACTATCTAGGTGCCTAAGGCCTTTTCACGGGCTAGAAGGAAGGATGGAATGGAAAAATACCGTGGTCTTACCGAGAACATTGGCTTCTTTACCCTCAACAGTGAAGGAAGTTATTATTTTCTCTCCTTTAGGCCACCAATACTGTTTCTGAGAGACAGTAGCACTAGGAATATGTATTAGGATAGGTTCATGATGTTGCACATGCCTCAATATAAGGGTCCTAATCAAAGCAATTTCTATCACAGTTGGGGATGAAGGCAAGCAGGAGTGAGTTTGGACAGGACATCTATACATTCAGTATAGAGGGCCATAAAAATGGAAATTTGTAAAGGCTCTAAGGAAGCTATTCATAGTCAGGCTTGGGTAATGGTCCCAGTAGAGGTAGTGACTTCAACTTCCAAACCAGAAAAATGATCTGTTTTACCCTTATCTTGGTGCCAGGGGTTGTGGAGACCATAGTCACCTGTGAAGTGGTATCTAAGAGGCCCGACAAGTACAATCCTCCACAACCTCCCCACTGAACTCAAACCTTGGCAGAGGGCCTTCTGTCCTCCTGGGAACAGAGTTACAACAGCCTAACCCCTGGTCTTTTTTATTTTAGAAAACCAAGACATCCAGGTAAAAGTTGCCAAGGCTCCTCCAATTCATCTCCAGATTCATCAGAAGAAGGGTCGGAGGAAATCGTACTTCTATTAGACATAAGGATCATCACCCTAAGGACTCTGGCGGGGCCATCTGTTGTGCTGTTTGCACCCAGACCTAGCAATGAGGTTCATCAACCTCCTCTTTTGAGTCCCGGTGTTTGAGAAATCAGACACAGAGCTCTCTTTGGAAAGTCCTTGGCCAGATATTCCAGGAGGGGGCACTCAATTACTATTTTTACCTTGTTCTTTTGTTGGTCAGTTTTTGCTATGTTGATACTAGAGGCCTTCTCCATGCCACAGAATTTGCCAGTTAAGATTGGGTTGTTTCACGGACAAATTGTATTGACTTTGATTAGTGAATAATAGTAGACAATAGCTAAAAGATTCAGGGTTTCTTTGTTAGGTAATGGAAATGTTCTAAAATTCACAATCATATGGTTACGTATACCTGTGTATATACTAAAACATTGAGCGATACACTTTTAAATGGGTTAATTGTAATTACGTAAATTAAATTATGTCTTAATACATCTACTATAAAAAAGAAATGCTAGATGAAGAATTGGCGATAGAGAGAAAAGGCAACTATTTTCTGGGATTTTACAATAAAAAGAAAGAACTTAATGGGGCTAGAATTAGAGGAAATAATGTAATTGGGAGGATTTTTGTTTGTTTGTTTGCTGTTTTTTGAGGGTTTTTAAAAGGTAACATATAATATAGAGGTAAAGAAGCAAAAAAAATCATGGAGGATATTGTTTAAGTACTGAAAACAGCATGTACATATTTAACACAGATAATGGCTTTTTAATGAATATATTAGAAAACAGCTTTTTCTTGCTTAAATGAGTATCCATTTAACTTGTAGTAACTTGAGCTAATAAAGTCAGGTATATTACTACTTATTTCTGTATATAACCTTTTTTTGCCCTAAAATGAGTTTCCATTCTATTATAAAATCTAGGATTTGGCTAATTTTATTTTGATTTTTTATTTTTATAAATTTGATCAATCTCATGGGCCTCCAACTTCAAAACTGAGTAGATTACTGGTGTTATTATGTTTTTACTACTATTATAGATGTTTGTTTGTTATAACATAACAAAACATGATTCCAGTTTTTCTGCTGCTATAATCCTGTTCAAATAACTTCATTTCCCTCACCTTCTTTTTTCACAACTATACTTATCTATGAGCACACTAAGCTTGATTTTCTGTAGTAGTGTTAAAAGAAGATGATATATAGATAGCGACTCCCTGCCTTTCACCATATGTTTTAGATGCTGTACAGTTTTTATCACTTTAGTCACATTTTGTGGTTAGTGCCACATGAACAATTTTCTCAGTATGTGTATACTGAGTTATTTCAGTAAAAATCAACAATTAAGCTACTTGGGAGGCTAAGACAGGGGAATTGCTTGAGGCCAGGAGTTCAAGGCTGTAGTGTACAATAATTGCACCTGTGAATAGCCACTGCACTCCAGCCTGGGCAACATAGCAAGAACCCCATCTCTAAGAAAAATAATCAATAGTTACAAGATAAAATGTACTAGTCTAGATATGGTAATCTCCATTTTGCAACAAAATTTGCTTTGAACTTACCAATGGAGAAAAAAAAAATCATTTACCAATTCTATGAGTTAGTCAATACCTTGGAACATTTATTACTTTTGGATGAAAAAGAAAATTTTAAGAAAGTCATTGTTTTATTTCACGAGAGGTATGATTATTTAACTCATTAGCAGTAGTCAAACCACTATATTTTTGGTGTTTCATGCTAAGTAACTACAATATGAACTTTTTTTAGTACTTTCTTGGATAATGCCAGCTTTGTGAATTGAGAAATGATACAAAACAATATTTGTGTCATGATAATAGTTGTTCTTTTTCTCATCCAAAAAAGATAACCTTATAATATTTCTCATTAAAGAAACTCAACTCATCACAGCAGGTTTGAAAATCTGGTACATTCTGAGTTTTACAAAAATGCTAATATTAAAGCTCTCATTAATCTCTCATCTAAGATGATCAAAATTTCAAAAGTCCTTGAAATATGTTATTGCCTTTAAAAGTATTACTTATGAAGCTGTGCCTTATTTCAAAATGTACTGCATGTCTCTAAAGTCATACCAAAACCTCAGGTTTCTTTTTCTGCTTCTCCATTGTTAACTAAAAGTAGACAGAGATTTAATTTATTAACATTTAATGCAGATTGTTGTGAACAACAAAGGTAATCATTTAATAATATACTTTTGTTTACATTTAAATTCTTAATAAATATGTTGATTGGTAGTCTTTATTTTAAACAACTCTTTCAGTTTATAAGAATGTCTGCCCTACACACACACACACACACACGCATTTATATCTGCATTATATTATTTTATTGATTCTAAGATGCACGATTTTTCACCTTATGAAGTTTCTGACATTACAATGCTTCTTTAAATCAATGAAGTCTTACAATTGCTGATTGGCAGGCAGGAATCATAATGGAGTTGCCATTGCTTGCCATTTCACTTGTGTTTTGCTCTTTGCACATACACCACAGTAGTAGAAATATTTAACAAAATTCTACCAAAGTAGTAGAAATATTTAACAAAATATTTAAAAATATTTCTAAAAAAGTAGTAGAAATATTTAACAAAAAATACTATATTGTAGTATAGTTTAATTGGCAAGGGTCTTTATTTTCTTTCCCAATAAAACGTAAAAATAATGGTGCCTTAGAGTCAATGACATAATAAACGTATACACACATTTGACTTTCAATTTATGTCCAAGTATATTTTCCCTCAATCCAATTTCATTAAAAGGTGGTTTGTACCCAATCTCTGCAATTCACTCTGCATATATTATCTGTGTTCTGTCTCCACACTGCATTAAAATTTCTGGGAAAATGTAACCAATGACTTTTAAATACTTAATTCTCAACTTTTCTGCCATTTCTGCATGTCAAGCCTTTTGACTATTCCTTCTTTCTTGAAATTATCTCCCTTACCTTTGGACACTTTGCTGAATCTTATCCACTATTTGTTACCATTATTTTTCAGTCTTATATATTAGAATATTTTTCTCTTAGCTACTTAAGTATTGCTATTCCTCACAGCTCTGTCTTCAGTTCTCTCTTTCAACCACTACTAACTTCAACTTAATTTCATTTAAAAATATTGTTTCAAGTCTCACCAGTTTGAGTCCCAAATCAGTATAATTTTTCCAGACATTGGTCTTGATAATCATATGCATTTATCCAACATTTTATCATATACATTCCCCTGACAATCTCATACCCAAATAAAACTACAAATATCTAACATTGGCTCATAACTGTTCTTTATTCAGCCATTTGTTTTATACATTTCAGCTGCTATAACAAAATACCATAAACAGGGTGGCTTATACACAGTGAACATTTATTTCTCACAGTTCTGGAGATTGGAGAATCTAAGATCAAAGCTGAAGCATATTTATTGTCTGGTAGGGAGCCATTTCCACATAAAAGGCACCTTCTAACTGTATCCTCACATGGTGGAAGGAGCAAGGCTTCCTGGGCTCTCTTTTATAAGGGCGGTAATACCATTCATGAGGGCTTTGCTCTCACAACCTAATCAGCTCCCAAAGGAACCACTTCCTAATACCATCACCTTGGAGATTAGGATTCAAAATATGAATTTTGGAGGGACGTAAACATTCAGACCATAGCAATATGCAAACATAATTTCATCTTGGCTCCTATACTTTTATTCATACTATAATCTACATAGTTTCTCACACCAAATAAGAATACCAACAAGGCTTTTTGTTCTTTCATATCCTTATATGAAATTAATCTCTAGATTCAGCTAGTTTTACCTTCTAAATCTATCTCCAATCCTTTCTCCCCTCTCCATTTCTTCTGACACTATCTTAATTCAAGTCTTCGACATATTTCAGTTTTGGAAAGGGCTTCTATCTGTTTCTCCTGGTTCTTCCTCTTTAACTCATCCTTTGGATTGCTTCAAGAGTGACAGTTTGGAAAGAAAAAAAATGACTCCTCTGTCTCCTGACTGAACCCCCTTAATTGCCCCATGTTTCCTTCCAGAGAAAGTCTAAATAACCTAGGGTTCTGTGAGGTGGTCCTGGCTACATCAGCAGGATTATCTCAGCTGTATCCTACATCCACATTTAATCATCAGATAGTTCCATTCTTCTGTAACCGCCAAATACTATTTCTTACCCCTTCCTGAATAGTTATAATCTCTTAGGCACTTCAAAACTCCCGTCTATCTTTCTAAATGCAGGTTAGAAATGACTACAAGAATATATTATCTGATCCTTCTACTGTTATAGTCAAGGAATTTCACTTTTATTTGTTTGCATATCTATATTTCCAACTAGCAAATGAATACCTTGAAAAAAATGTTTTTTCTCATTTATTTCTACATCGGCAGTATTGTGCACAGGGTTCAGATTTTAAGAGAAACTCCATCTATATTTATTAAATACTGAGGGAGAAAAAAGTAAATAAATATATGAATAAACTAAAAATGAATAGACAGAGATCTTTTAAAATTTAAATAAGTATACTTGTTTTAAGCCTGACTTCATGAACTGGGTAAGATATATCTCGTGTATTATTGTTACTGATGTTTGAATTTGTGACTTTTATACTGAAGAGTGGCAGGATATGCCACTCATATGCTCTTTTTGCATAAGGATTATTTTGGTCTAAAGGCACTTAAAAAACATAAGATTCACAAAATACCTTCTGACCTCCCCTTTTCTTCCTGAAAGTAGAAGATAAAACCCCCATGTGAGAGATGATGTCTCCCTATACCAGGAGGAAATAAACATTCTTATCACCAGAGACAGGGAATCAAGAACAAGAGAATTCTCTACAAACAGACCTTGTTAAAATAAGTCTTATCTACATTTAGCCTCCTCTTACACTGTATTTAAGCTTTTTTCACTATTGCTTTCTTTGTTCAGCCTAGTATTAAAACATTTAGGTTTTGCCACTTCTTTCAGTCTCCATTTCCTTATGAAGGCTCCTGTATTATGCAAAACTTATATTAGATAAATCTGTATTTTTTTCTGTTAATCTATTCATGTCAGTTTAATTCTCAGGCCCAGATGAAGACCCTAAGAAAAGTTTTACTTCCTGTATAATACCTTAATCTGCCTTTGTCTTTCTGTGCACTGAATTTCAAAGTTATTAGAACTTAGTTATGAATTCAAAGGATATAAGGACCTTACAAAGCAAATTAAATATTCTGAACAGGTTTATTTAAGATAGAAATAATTGTTGTTCAGAAAGATGGAATGAATGAGATTCAGGAGGTCTATGAACATCTTAGAATTGTATACATAATGTGAATTGCATATGTGAGGGAAAAATCCTTAAGATTTGATACAACACAAAAAGAACTGTTCCCAAAGAAGCTTATAATTTGGAAATTTAGCTACTAAAATCAATAAACTAAGCCATAAAATTTCATCAAAATCTGCTCTATTTATCACTGTAGAGGAAAAACACCCTAAGACATGTTAATAGTTATTAATAATTGACACAATATATAGTTTGGTATGCACATTCCTTGCGAGTTAACTGGACTCAGATGGACAGTTCTTGTTTGGAGTACCTCATGCAGTTGTCATCAGAGAGCTAACGTATTTTAGTGAGGGTTTTAAAAAAGTTCTTGCTCTCACAGTTGTAAAAGTTTATTCCAGGAAACAACATTTGGATGGGGAACTAGCTCTAGCTCAACACATTTCCCCACTCAAATGGAGAAGACTCACTGCCCCCCTTATATTACAAGGATATAATCATGCATGCAATACCAAACTGTTTTTTTTTTTAACAAATAACACAATGGTATTCAAAGTCTCTATACTTTTATTGAGGTAAGCATCATTCCTAGAAATGCTGCTAACTCGTTTCCCAAGACTAGCCATGTAATCTTGCTCTTTCAAGGTACATTTGTACAGCTCACAGTTTATCTCCTTCAAAGAAATGATTCAGGCTGTTCACATCTTAGCCTTTCTTGGGTCCTCCTCTTATGACTTCCAGTAGTGTCCTATTATAGAAATGAAAACAGATATTGTGACGTTATTTATCTTGGTAAACCTAATTAAATAGACATGCCATGGAATATGATATTTCCTGAATAAATGAAAACAAAAACTACATCTGACTCCTCATATTAGGGAAGTTATATTTATATTTATGTCATATTGGTTTACGTATTTTCTTCTACAGAGGTTTATTATGTATATTTTATTTTTGAATTTAAAAAGACCGTTTTTTTTTTTTAAATGAATATCTGAAGTGGTGTTTGAAATTGCCCCTGAAGCTTTTATTTCTCTCTCTTGCATATATTACTTGTACAAAAGTATGGTTGGGAACAAATTCTCATGGTGAATAGAATCTCTAATGTCATATGCTACGGATATGTTGCATGCACTCCAAGCAATCACTGAATTGAGCCAACTTTTCAGTTTGATTATCTGTTTGTTAATTAGCCTGGTTGGTATACTGTCAACAACCTACTGCCTCTGAAATGGCTTAGTGAGTTCATTTGGGTTTTGTCTTAGGAAGTTGAAATTTTCCAAAAATACTTAGGGATTAATTAGCTTATTTTAATTAGAAAATTGCTGTTGATTTAAGGATCGTGTAGGAAGGTCCTTCGCTGCCTGAGGCCATATTTAGAATGGTTATGGAATTGGATTTGCCCAAAGGAGTGCAATCCGAGTATGAATATGCCATCTTTATAGTTTGTGAGTTTATGAGCAATGAGACAAAAAGGATAATGGGGATAAAATAGCACTGCCAAATCTCCTGTTTTAGTTATATTTATATTTAATCAAAATGTTTATTTGACAAATGTTTCCTCACATTTTCAAATGAATGTAAAAACATTCTGAGGGCTGCCTGAAATGTTACCTAAGTTTGAATACCATGTTGTGGCTCCTATAAGTAGAAATGATAAATGAGCAAAATTTCAGAGAGGTAGTTTTCATGCCTGTGGAAGAGATATCATCAAACCTGCAAAACTGTAGAGAAAGAAAATGTGCCTCACTGTGAAGTGACCACTTCTGATTGAAAATTTGCTTCATTAATTTGTTTTCTAATTTGTGTATGGTAAAATTCACTGTTTCTGGTATACAGTTCTGTGTTTTGACAAGTATGGTATTGTCATTGTTGTTACTTTTTAGCTTCTGTAATACATTTGAAGTGTTGTCTCATGGTTGCTTAATTTGCATTTATCTCGTAAATAATGAGGTTGAGTATATTTTGATGTTCTTGCTTGCCATTGATATAGGTGTGTATGCTTTAGCAATTTTCATTCTTTTGACTTTCTTTATTACTATACCTTCACAGTAGGTCTTACATCAGATAGTATGAGTGCTCCAACTTAAAAAAAAATTTCTTGATTACTCTAGCTCCTTTGCCTTTCCATACAAATTTTAGAATTAGTTTGTTGTGGTATACAACAAATTATATTGTTTTAAAATTGGGATTGCATTGAATCTATTCATGTATTTGAGGACAATTGACATCTTATTAACTCTTATATTTAATACCTGAATATAGCTTATATTTCCATTAAATAAATGGAATACTTTGATTTCTTACATTGATGCTTTGAAGTTTTCAATGTACAAATCCTGCATGGATTTGGCTTGACTTATATCTATTTATTTATTTTTGGTGCTATAATAAATAATATTGTCTTTTACTGTCAAATTACAAATACTTATTATTAGTATACAGAAATATCATCAAACCTTGTATTTTGCAAGTGTGCGAACTCATGCATTAGTACTTGGAGCTTTTCTGTAGATTATTTTGTATTTTGTATCTAAGTAATTATGTCATATAAGAATAGTCACAATTTTGATTTTTTATTTTTATCCTGCATGCCTTTTATTTATTTTCTTACCTTATTTCACTGGCTAGAAATTCCAGTATGATATTTTAAAGGAGTGCTGAGAGAGAAAATCTTTACTTTGTTCCTGATCTTATGGAGAAAACATTTAGTCTTCTACCATTGATTAAACTATAGGTAAGATTTTTTCTTTTTTCTTTTTGTAGATGTTCTATCAGGTTAAAGAAGTTTCGTTTTATTAATAGATTTTGCCACTATTTATCATGAATGGAAAATGAATTTTGTAAAATACATTTTCTGCATCTGTTGAGATTAATATAGTTTATCTTTTTCAGTTTGTTAGATGGGCGACTTATGTTAATTAATTTTCCAATGTTGAAGCAGCCTTGCATTCCTGTATCAGATGCTCTGTCTTAGCCAGTACAGCTGAAGATTTTATGGCATAAATTATTCCAAAATAGAGTCATGAACCAAGGACCTGCCCCATTTGAACATTTGTGCTAATGGAGTATAACCAAAGAATGAAAAAGAATATTTTGAATAAGAAGTTAATAAAAGTGAAACCAGAAAAAAGTCTCATTTCAAATCACTTTAATATTTTATTTTAGTTTTTTTTTAAGTTCATATGTCTTCTAAGTTTGTGTGTATAAGTTAACATCATGCTAGCTACTCTCATACACACATGCAGGTATACACACACACACACACACAAATGTATAATGTTTCAAATATGATAAGCATTCATTTCATTTCCTTAAAAACTAAAACTATTTTTCATATTAGCAGACACATCTCCCCTGACTGGTGTTGGAACAACTGAGTCTTCAACACTGGGCTCTGCCATACTCAATTCTTCATTTCCAGCATCTTCATGTCTTTAAGCAGCACAGTGGCCAAAAGCACAGAAGATCATGTATGGAAGGCCTTTATGGGACAGGCCTGGGAGTGACAATCATTTTGCCCTTTATATCCCAATTTAAGGCACTTAGCTACTGGACCATACCTTACTGCAAATTAAGCCGGGATATGTGGCTTAACTGAATGCCTAGGAAAAAGAGAAATCAGTTGAATACATTGCTGGCCTCTCTCATAGCCAACTATGATTTTATGGTTGATCTTGAAAATTGGTTTTAATTTTTAAAAATTAACATAGAGTGGTTTCCTATTTCATATATTTAAGCATTTGTTTTCTTATATATAAGTCTTGAACACACAGGCATACGCTACATGCACATTTGTTATATACTTGTATATGTGATATATGTAAATATAGCAGTCCATATAAAATATTCTCATGCATGCATGATCAGTTTTATTCAGTGTTATAATTTTTGGAAATAAATTTTATAAGGTAGTATAATTTATCATAAATTATAATTTAGAGATTTTAATATAGTTTTATTAATATCAACCAACAAGCTGATGATAATTTATTCACATTTGCCCAAGTACAGACAGTATTGCAAAGTTACCCATTAGTAAGAATTTAGATCTTTAAGATTAGGAACACAAATGCTTTCCAATTTTTCTTCAAAGTACTTCGGTTCCCTCATCCTTATTATCATACCAAGAAAGAAGTAGAGAACGTATCAAAAGTAAGCATGAATGAAAATATGGGTTAGTGATGATAATTCAGTAAATTTAGCTTGAGAAAAATTTTCCTCAAAACAAATATTTAAATATTAGTATACTGTAAATAATTGAGGCATTATTGATGTTACTATAATATAAATTAAATTATAGAAAAACATGCTTTGTAGAATCATGATATTACTTTTTAAAATTATAATGGGAAAGAAAATATTTGGCATCTAAGTCTAACTTATTTGTATGAGATGATCCTAGGAAAAAAAATAGTAGAACATCATTTTAAAATTATACACCGTCTAAGATTGCATTCTAATGTGTTTCAGAATACCTCAACAATGACATCAAATACAAAGTTTTTACAGTAAAATTTTTTCATTAACAAGCATTCTATTCGTGCTATGTAATAATATTTACTTTCATATTTGGAATTTATCATGTTGGTGTTTTATTTACACTTTGAGTTATAACATTAATAATACTAGGCTAAATCAAATTTATCCTAATTTCATATTTCACAGACTTTGCTTTTATACATATTTGCATAATTTCTTGCAAACAGTAATCATAGTAATTCAGCTATCTTTAACCTCCTCTAACCATGTCATTCATGATTGCAGAAAACAGAAATTAACATTTCTAGGAGCTCAGTAACATAATATTGGCTACTCTCAAGGAAAAGGTAGCAGGTGTGGCAGTGGGCAGCAACCATTTGTCAACTGAAGAAAACCATAATGGTAGCATCAAGAAGGAAATTACGCTAATGTAAAAGTAATGCTTCTTAGTGCTATTATTAGTACCGTGCACCATCAGAATGATAATGAAGACTAAAGCCCTTCTGAATTTCCAAATAAATTTTTTCCTGTAGTAGTGTTTTTCAGATTCTTTTTCAGATTCTATGAGTCCAGAGTTAGACACATAGAAGGCACTTAATTGTAAATGAGTTGAATGTAAACTAAAGAGTAGTCATAATTAGCTAATATTGTATTCTCTCATACAATGAATGTTTTCTTTTTTATGAATCTAAGTTTTCAGTGTTTATGTAACTTGAATGTTTCATAACACATTACAGTGCCTTCTTTCCTTCACACATGTTTAAGTTTCTTAGGAAATGACACGTTAAAAATATTCTGTTCTTCCTAGTGACTCAAACTTACAACTTGACTGTGAGGCCTGAACTTGCCTTGGCAATGTGAACTTCAAAAAGCAAATTAATCTCTCTTGACTTTTAATTTCTGTATCTATCGAAAAAACGAAATAGTAACCAGTCTATTGATTTTAAATTGTCATTGTAAGGGTCGATAATACTATGTGTATGAGATCACTTACTGAATTTCAAAGCATAATATGTCATTAAAATATAATTGTTACTTAATATTGCATAACAAAAATTAAACTCCAATAAATTAAGTCACTATTGACAGAAAATATGTAATCCATCATTTGACAAACCTAAATATTGATATCTAACTGAATATGCTTAAAATTTGCTAAATCAAAAGGTATTTGTTTGTTTGAGATGGAGTTTCGCTCTTGTTGCCCAGGCTGAAGTGCAATGGCATGATCTTGGCTCACTGAAACATCTGCCTCCTGGGTTCAAGTGATTCTCCTGCCTCAGCATCTCGAGTAGCTGGGATTACAGGCACGTGCCACCACGCCTGGCTAATTTTTGTATTTTTTTTTTTTTTTTTTTTTTTTTTTTTAGTAGAGACAAGGTTTCACCATGTTAGCCAGGCTATTCTCAAACTCCTGACCTCAGGTGATCCGCCTGCCTCGGCCTCCCAAAGTGCTGGGATTACAGGCGTGAGCCACATTGCCTGGCCTCAAAATTCTTTTAAATAGCGGAAAAATCTGGTTAAATGCAGAAGCTTTCTCTCACCTACTTCTACTGGGTAAAGGATTAGACTAAGGGTAAGCATGATCACGTTTGATAAAATTCCGATGTCTGAAATAGGCATTTGAGTCCCCATGATGAGAAAGCTGAAGAGCAGAAGTACACCCTCCAGTTGTAGAGCTAGATGAGAGAGCTCGAATTTTCTCACTGACTACTGCGTTGCCCAAGACAAAGTCTAAAATTCCTAAACCAATGATGCACAATTTCTCGATCTCTATGAATCAATTAAACTATATTCGGCAGAATTGTTGTAGTCAAATAAACGTGGCTGTGAAGTCTTTGCTATTCCTCCCATTGAACGGCAGATTTTATATCCCCTCCCATTAAATCTTGACTAGTTTTAAAGACTTGTTTGGCCCGTTGAATTTATTGGAAGTGACATTCTAGAACTGGCAAGGCCTAGTCATATGACACCTGATAGGCTTCACTGGGACCCCTTGAAACACTCATTCTTAGAGCCCTGTTTTGCCATGTAAAAGTTGGACTACACTGCTGAACAGATCAGGTGAAGAGGCCCTGGGACTACCTAGAGCATATGAGGAGTCCACCTGAGCCCAGCCTTCCAGACATCCCTCTCAATATGCCAAGAATGAACATCTTGGAAGCTGCAGATTAGTGAGCTGCCTGCTGAATAATATTTATTGATCCATGTTGATACCAGGTAAAACAAGAATAATCCAGATGATCCTTGCCTGAATTTCTGACCCACAAAATTATGGGATATGATAAAATATTTGTTGCATTATGCCATAAATATTTAGGGTAGATTTTTTTACAGCAGAATATGTAGATGACAAATTTTAGGAAACCAAATGACTTCTCTACCATTTTTATAATAAAATAATGCATACACTAAGGGTAATATTCTTTGCAGGCTTTCAGAAAACTATCACTATCCAGCTTAGTGATACAAAGCCTATAACTAAAGTATGCTTTCACAAGTTCATCCTTTTTAAAAATTCTAACTTAAAATGATTATAGAACAGGAAGATTTTGTAAATATTACATGAAATATTGAATATGTGAATCAATCCTAGACTAAGAAATTTGGAGAAACTTCTCACTGAAAGTTATTTTCTTTTGAATGGCAGACCCTATCCAGATCTCAAAATAAGAAATGTAGCAAGTGGTTTTAATCTACTCTGATAAAGAAAGTTTTCTGTTCTTTTGGATCATTTTCCATGGGTTTTATGTTAAATAATTCTATATTCCTTTCTTGACATGATGAGGGAAAAAAGAAACTAACAGCTACAAAAACAGCCATTTATAAACAAACCACTGGAACCAATAATTGGAAACACTCAATATCTTTTGCTCAACTTCAAAACTAGTGATATCACCTTTTTATGATTGGTTTAGGTTGTGTTCCTATGAGTGGTATATTCAGTGCTTCTTTTATAAAACTCATGCACATAATGTTTTGAAAATCACTGTCTCAAAAAATTCATAAACAAAATATCTCTAGCAAGTGCAAGTGAAAGAGCTCCAAAATGAAAACCGTAGAAAAAAGTCCATAAACACATGATTTTTGTAATCAGGACACTATACTGTGGTAAGTATAGTGACACTATACTATCGTAAGTGGAATTTGAAAGTTGGCTAAGAGTATCATTCCTTTCAACTCAAGTGCTTTCAAAAGATACTGAATCTCTTTTTGATATGAGAAGACATGAATATGAATCTCATAGATACATCAATTTTTAATAATTAAAAAGATTTTTTAAAATTAAATCATTGAATTCTCATTTTAAAAGCAGTCAAAGTTATCTAAATTACATATACAAAATCCTTTTGGGAAAAAAGTAATAGTGATAATTACAAATTTCTACACTTACAGTGTGCAGGAAATCATTTTCCACATTACCTTTTGACAAAGAGAGAACAAAATCAAATACACCCTTTATGTTTTCCCATCACATGCCATATAAAATGGAAAGAATTGCTGCATTTTCAAGTAATAATAACTTTCCCATATCACTTTGAGAAAAAATAATCATATATGTATATGAGAAAAATATATATATACATATATGTATACTTACACATATATACACATATGTATACATACACACATATACACATATGTATACATACACACATATACACATACGTATACATGCACACATATACATATACGTATACATGCACACATATACATATACGTATACATGCACACATATACATATACGTATACATACACACATATACATATACGTATACATACACACATATACATATACGTATACATACACATATATACATATACGTATACATACACATATATACATATACGTATACATACACATATATACATATACGTATACGTATACGTATACATACACATATATACATATACGTATACGTATACATACACATATATACATATACGTATACGTATACACATATGTATACGTATACGTATATGTGTATATATATACACACACACATATATACATATACGTATACGTATACATATATACATATACATATATACACATATATATACATATACATATATACACACATATATACATATATACATATACATATATACATATATACATATACATATACAGATATACATATATACATATACATATATTCATATACATATATACATATAGACATATATACACATATACATATATACATATACATATAGATATATATATATACACATATACATATATATACACACACACACAGTCTTCAAACCACAGCTTGTCTAAACATGGCTCGTGATGGCCTTTCTAAAATCAATGCTCTTCGTTTTCTATAAGATAGTTTTCAAAAGTAAGGGTCAACTCTTGCAGCAAAATGCATAAATGGCTTTTTCTATTAATATCACATTGTCAAGGCCATTCTTAGGTATCCAGAAATTTTTGGAAAAGAAGAAATGCAGAGAAGGAGAATTTATTTTGACTTTGTTTTTATGTTTACCCAGTGATGCCTATGATAAATTAATTTCTCCAAGCTGGAGGATATTCTATTTCTAAACAAGGATTAGGCCTCTGGGGCTACCTAAATGTAGAAACACATGAATATTTATGCAACACATGAATATTTCCATCAAAATTAGGAAATAGATTGCTGTAAATATTATGACATAGAAGATTTACATAGTAGTGTGGTGGTGTCTAAGCAATATTAGCATAAGATATTTGAATTTATAGTATATAATTTGGCCAGCACAGTCTCTTAGTACTCAGTGCCTAAGAGTGCATAAGGTCTGAAAGTTGTCTAAAAATGCATTTCTGCTAACAAAGTGGTGTCAAAAGAAATCTCATCTCTGTTTGACAGAAATGGAAAGTGAGCTTGAAAAGTGTAGCAGTCTGCCTTTATCAGTATTCAAAACCATAGACGGCAAAAGAAACAAAATCTTTCTTAACTGGAGCTTATACATTTGTAGGTAATTTTCAACTGTTTTAGTTAGGATTTGGCTTAGCTAAAAATAATGAAAACAAAATAATAGGGCTTTCCTTCTAAAAAGACAGACATTTGTTCCTCTTCCACATGAAAGAAGTTTGACTATGATCAGTCCAATGTTGGTATGCTGAGTCCGCAATCATCAGGAAACTAGGCCTCTCCGGGCTTTCTTCTCCAGCAATACTAGTGTGCAACTTCTGTCCTTAATTCCTTCGTAGCTGCTATCATTCCAGCCATAGTCACTTTCCAAATAGAGAAGAGAGAGAGGAACAAATATTTGCCTCGTCTCCACTAAAGGCACATTGCAGAAGTTACAAACAACTCTTCCACTTACATCTCTGTTACAAGAAAAATTTGGGACTGTAACATCTTTCCAAACTAGGAAGTAGCTGAGAGACCAAAGAATGACTTGGAGAAGTCCAACTTGGCAAGTAGATAAGTTTATTAGGACCTTCATACAGGATACTTCTGGGCAGCAGCAGGACAGCTTCAGAGATCCACCTTGCCACCCATCGCTAACCTGCTTTTAAGCTAATTTTCTGGCTTTTTGTCTACTGTGTATATACGCTAAGAATATTTTCCATGGGATGTTCCCAGCTATGCTGTGGGATGTTTGGTTTCTCAAGGACACCTGCTCTTTGGTTCGGCATGATGGCCTTGGCTCACTACCCAGCCTTGAGGGCTCAAGCGGTGGGTATACACCCTTAAATAACCTGGTGGGGTACCTGTCCCACAGCAATCTCATTAGCCAGTGCTAAGTCACATCACATCACTATAACTAGCTGCAAAGAAAGCTGGAAAATGTAGTATTTAGCTAGGTAAATGTACACGGTAAAATACTGGGATTCCATAAATTTGAGGAAAAAAAGAATGAATATTTGGTAAGGAAACCATAGTCTCTACCACAACCAGTATAATTTCAATTAGTTTCAAAATCATATATAGCTGACACTTACAGGGGATGAAACTGACTTCCATGTATTAGTAAAATTAATTGGCTCTGATAAACAGACCACTATAAACCATAGAAATTTTTGTTACCAATTTATAAGTGTTATGATGGTAAGTTTTTCCCTTTATCATTCTTAATCTTGATTTATAGCTTATCCTTCAATACTAAACATATAATTGAATATAGTAGGAAAAATAAAAATTGCTTATCTCTTGCCAGACCAGTATGTGTGTGTGCTTCTACAACATACCAAAAAGATATTCAGTGGCAGCAATTTGATAATATTCATAATTTCCTCAATTTTCTTCCACCCTGAAATAGAAGGGAAAACATTAACTAACAGTTGTTCTCTGAAGTATAGAATGAAATAACATTCAGGTAGAAACTGTCATTCACATTTTGGCACATTCATTTTTTTACTGTGGTAAATAAACCTAATATAAAATTTTTCATTTAATCCTTTTTAAAATTTACCATTAATCCTATGGCATTAAGTACATTCACACTGTTGTTCAACCATCACCAACATTCATCTTCAGAACTTTTTCATTTTCTCCAACTGAAACTTTGTACTCATTAAACAAGGTTCCATTCCTCCCTGTATGCCACCATTCTACTTTTTGTCTCTTAGAATCTGACTATTTTATGTACTCCATCTAAGTAGAAACATACAATATTTGTCTATTTGTGATTGAATTATTTCACTTAGCATAATGTATTCAAGGTTTATTCAAGCTGTAGCATATGTCAGAATTTCCCTTATGTTTAAGGCTGAATAATTTTCTGTTTTACATATATATATCATATTCTGTTTATCCATTCATCTATCAGGAGCACTTGGATTGCTTCCACCTTTTGGCTATTATGAATAATGCTGCTATGAACATGGTTGTAAAAATGTCTCTTTGAGTCCCTGCCTCCACTTCTTTTGGGTATTCCATATTCAATTTTTTGAGAAATTGCCATACCATTTTTCACAATGGCCACACAATTTTACATTCCCACTAGCAATGCGCAAGTTTTCCAATTTCTCCATCCTCATCAATGCTCATTATTTTCTGTTTGTTTATTTGCTTTTAATAATAGGCATTCTAATAAGTGTGAAGTGGTATCTCTTTGTGGTTTTGATTTGTAACTCTCGATGTACTCACTGATTTTTTAAATATATTCTTTAGAGAAATATCAGTTCAAGTTCTTTGCTCAGTTTTTAATCATAGTGTGTTTTTTTGTTGTTGAGTCATGAGTTTCTTTTTATTTTGTTTATCAATCCTTTCATAAATATAAAATTTACAAATATTCTTCCCATTCCATAGATTGTCTTTTCACCCTATTGATGGTGTCCTTTGATGCACAAAACTTTTTAACATAAGTATTTTTTGTGACCTGGCACATTCATTTTTATAGTTATGGCTAGCGTCCTATCAGATTAGTCTTAATACATTTTTTACACCAGACAATAGTTTACAAGCAATTATTACTTACTTTTTGGAAGCATCTCTTCTACTATAACATGGGTTTTGGGTAATAATTTTTAAAGTATCACTTTTCCCTTATTGCATCTCAATAATTTTGTTCAAAAATTAAATGATTGAAATTCCTCTCAAATATTGTATGACACTGATATCGTGTTTCTTTACTACCATATTTTTCAGCAGTTTACAAATAGTTTTACAAGCTTTATGTTAATAATAGGATGGGAGTCCTTATTTGTATCTATATTTATAATATAAATCCAAAGTTTGCACAAATTATACTTGCATAATGACTTAAATTTCAATTAACTCCTTTTCATCCATTTTTCCATTTTTGCATATTGGTTTTATAATACAATACAATAGCCTGAGAGCAGTGGCTTATTACTGTAATTTCAACATTTTTGGAGGCTGAGGTGGGAGGATTACTTGAGTCTAGGAGTTTAAGACCAGCCTGGGCAACACAGAAAAACCCTGCCTCTATAAAAACACAAAAATCAGCCAGGTGTTGCGAGGCTCACCTATAGTCCCAGCTACTTGGGAGGCTGAGACAGAAGTGTCCCTTGATCCCAGGAGTTTGAGGCTGCAGTGAGCTATGGTTATGCCATTGCACTTCAACCTGGGTAACAAAACAAGACCCTGACTCAAAAAACAAAAGAAAATAAAACAAAAAACAATACAATGAAAGCAGCAGAATGCAAGCACATTCTAGCACATAAAATTGAATGTTCTCTCAGACAACTGAACTAAGCAGTCTAAGCACATGGACAACAAAGGTAGCCTTCCTCAGCATAAACCTAAGCATGCCCAGCTTCCATTCCCATCATAACGTTTTCTATTGGCTATTGAATAAAATACAATACTTTTGTTGTAATATACAAAGCCTTTTCACATATTATTCCAGTTTTATGTCACTTCTACTATGTCATACACTTCTTTTCCTCCAAGGTTAGGGGTGTATTGTACCTAAATAATACCTACATTCAGTCAGCCTACAAAATCCTGTGTATCATGTAAGACCCAATTTAAGTGTCATTCTTATGTATGTATATATAATTATTTTTTCATGTATGTACCAGAAAACAAATGGTTCACTTACTGTATTGATAGCGTGACAGGAAAAATAATAGGCTTATAATACTATGCAATAATGTATCAGTAGTATATTACATATTATGTAATTTATACTAATAGGCAAAGAGTAGTAACTTTTTCTGATATATTATTTTGAAGGCTTTAGCTTTGGCAGTCTCAATAATATTTGAAATAAGTGCTTTGAGTCTTTTAGTTGGTTAATTTATGAAATTTTAATATTTTTCTATTGTGTATAAGACTGAGAATGTAATGATTTTTAGTAGAAATATTATTACATCAGAAGTCTTTATTATATAAATAATTCATGTAATTATGTAAATGGTCTATTTGGACCTTGATATGTTTTGGATCTGAGTCCCCACCCAAGTCTTATGTTCAATTATAATCCCCAATGTTTGAGGTGGGGACTGGTGAGACATAATTGGAACATGGGAGTGGTTTCTCATGGCTTAACATTGCCTCCCCTTGTTACTGTAGAGTGAGTTTCTCATGAGATCTGGCTGTCTAAAAGCATATAGCAATTCTCCCTTCTCTCTCTTCCCCTTTCTCCAGCTATGTAAGACATACCTTCTTCCCCTTTGCCTCTGCCATGTTTGTAAGTTTCCTGAGGCCTCCTCAGCCATGCTTCCTGTACAGTCTGTGGAACCATGAGCCAATTAGACCTCTTTTCTTTATAAATTACCCAGTCTCAAGTATTTCTTTATCGAAGTGTGAGAACAGACTAACACAGAAAATTGGTACCAAGGAATGGGGCATTGCTCTAAAGATACCTGAAAATGTGGAAGCAGCTTTGAAACTGAGTAAGGGACAAAGGTTGGAACAGTTTGGAGGGCTCAGAAGAAGACAGGAAGATGAGGGAATATTTGGAATTTTCTATAGACTTGCTAAATTGCTATGACCAAAATGCTGGTAGTGATATGGACAGTAAGGCCAGGCTGAGGAGATCTTAGATGGAAATGAGGAACTTACTGGGAACTGGAGCAAAGGTCACTTTTGTTCCCTAGCAAAGCAATCGGCTGCACTGTGCCCCTGCCCTAGGAATCTGTGTAACCTTCAACTTGAGAAAGATGATTTAGGGTACCTGGTGGAAGAAATTTCCAGGCATCAAATTGTTCAAGATGTGACCTGGCTGCTTTGAATAGCCAATGTTCATGCATATGAGCAAATAAATGACTTGAAACTGAAACTTATATTTAAAAGGAAAGCAGAGTGAAAGCTTTAGAAAATTTGCAGCCAGCCATGTGGTAGGAAAATAAAACAACACAAAACAAAACAAAAAAACAAACAACAACAACAACAACAACAAAAAACATGTTCGGGAAGAAATTCAAGCAGCCTGCAGAAATGTGTATAACTAAAAGGAAGGTTATTGCTAATAGCCAAGACAATGGGAAAAATATCTTGAAGACATTTCAGAGATATTTGAGGCAGCCCCTCCCATGACAGGTCCAGAGGCCTAGGATTTAAGAATGGTTTCCTGGGCCAGGCCCAGGGCCTTGCCAACCTGTGCAACCTCAGGACATTGCACCCTGTGTCCCAGCCCTGAATCTCAGCAGCTCCAGCTCTAGACATAATTTAAAAGACCCAGATACAGCTCAGGCTGCTGCTTCAGAGGTTGCAAGCCATAAGCCCATGCAGCTTCCATGTAGTGTTAAGCTTGCAGGTATAGAGAGTGAAGAGTTGAGGCTTGAGAACCTTTACCTAAATTTAGGAGGCTATATGGAAAAGCCTGCATGCCCAGGCAGAAGTCTGTTTCAGGTGTAGAGCTCTCATGAAGAACTTCTACTAGGGCAGCATGGAGGGGGAATTATGGGGTTGGAGCCCCCACACAGAGTCTCCACTGGGGCACTGCCTAGTGTAGCTGTGAGAAGAGAGGCACTATCCTCCAGACCCCAGAATGGTAGATTCACCAACAGCTTACAGAATGCACCTGGAAAAGCTGCAGACACTAAATATCAGCTCACGAAAGAAGCTGCAGGGGCTGTACCCAGCAAAGCCTCAGGGATGGAGCTGCCCATGGTATTGGGAACCCACTCCTTGCACCAGTATGCCATGGATATGAGACATCAAGTCAAAGAATATTATTTTGGAGCTTTAAGATTTAATGACTGCCCTGCTGGGCTTCAGACTTGTATGGGGCCTGAAGCCCCTTTCTCTTGGCTAATTTCTCCCTTTTGGAGTTGGAGTATTTATCAGTGCATGTACTCCCATTTTATATCGGGAGTAACTAACTTGCTTTTGATTTTACAGGTTCATAAATGGAAGGGAGTAGCCTTGACTCAGTTGAGACTTTGGACTGTGGACTTTTCAGTTAATGCTGGAATGAGTTAAGACTTTGGGGGACTGTTGGGAAGGTATGATTTTATTTTTCAATGTTAGAAGGACATGAGATTTGGGAGGAGTGAGGGGTACAATGATATGGTTCAGATTTGTGTTTCTACCCATATCTCATGTTCAATTGTTATCTTGAATGTCAGAAATGAGGCCTAGTGATTCTGCCACCATGGTCCAATCATCTCGGTGTTGTGTCACGGTTTACCGTCATGACCCCTTGGTACTGTAGATTTTCTCATAAGATCTGTCTGTTTTATAGTGTGCAGCACCTTCCCCAGACCCTTCCTCTTTTTCTGACTGTGTGAGACATGCCTGCTTTCCCTTTGCCTTCTATAATGACTGTAAGTTTCCTGAGGCCTCCCTAGTCATGCTTCTTGTACAGCCTGTGAAACTGTGAGTCAATTAAACTTCCTTGCTTTGTAAATTACACAGTCTAATGTATTTCTTTATAGCAGTGTGAGAACAGACTAATACAGGGCTATTGAGACAAATGCTGTGTGATTGTAAGCCAAACTTACTTTTACTTAAAGATTATTGTTTTAATTTTTGAAAATTATATCAAGAAAGTTTAAAAAATATCTTCATTACCTATCATCACCTATATTTATCTAAGATGATTTTGAGGAATACAAATAAATTAGTTATTAAAATTTGATAATTTAAGTATTACAACATTTCACAAAATACAAATTAGATATTAGTCTGAAAAAATGACAAAATGAATATGGGACAAAAGTTGTCTTTCTGTAATTGATTTTTAGAAAAGGAAACACTGAGTCAAAAACACCTTGGAATTTTAAGAGCTTTATCATCTACTATGAAGCAAACGTAGGAGAAGGGATAACAGAATAAAACAAAGAACATTTTGTATTGTACCAGCATAGATATAATAGTTACATAATTTGTTGATTGAAAATTAGAACACTTCAGCCGGGTGCAGTGACGCATGCCTGTAATCCCAGCACTTTGGGAGGCCGAGGCGGGTGGATCACAAGGTCAGGAGATCGAGACCACTGCCTAACACGGTGAAACCCTATCTCTGCTAAAAAAAGAAAAAAAAAATACAAAAAAAATTAGCCGGGTGTGGTGGCGGGTGCCTGTAGTCCCAGCTACTCAGGAGGCTGAGGCAGGAGAATGGCATGAACCTGGGAGGTGGAGGTTGCAGTGAGTGGAGATCACGCCACTGCACTCCAGCCTGGGCAACAGAATGAGACTCTGTCTCAAAAAAAGAAAAGAAAAGAAAAGAAAATTAGATCACTTTTTGTAGGTGATATGTAATTAGAAACACTTTCACAATATGTACATTTTTTCAGTAGAGTGAGGCTAAAGTCTGCTAGCCAGTACTCAAAAATATTATCTATCTAAAAAATATACAGCATTACAAATTTCCGAACTTATAAATAAAATTGCATAATGAACAGGTAGTTGAGTTTGTTGACTTGAATTGAAATAGGATGTTCTATAAATTTTTTTCATATAGATAATAATGCATATTTAACAAAAAGTAGCAATATTTTATTGTAGTTTCTAATACTTTAACAAAGTAAATTTTTAAAATAATTTATACAATTCATATTAATATAAATAAAATGATGTGAAACAATAGCAATATTTGTTGCTTTCTCTCAATATATTAATTGATATTAAAACTGTCAAAAATACTTATACATGTTAAGACATATGCTGAGGTGGAATACATGCTCATGAGAAATATACATGTTCAATTATTGTTTAATATCACTGATAACAGCATATTTTCTTGTTATATATTCTAGAATTTAACTATCCAAAGGATCACACAAGTAGAATAAAACATGGATTGCTTTAAACAAATCAATAATATTATTCTTTATAATCAATTCAGTGAGAGGAAACCATCACCAAAGTGATAAATATGTTGTAATAACATTGTATAATCTGACATACTTACTTATATTTACATCTGTGAGTTTAAAAAATGAAAGTAAAATGTCCCAAGGCTGAAATTAAAGAAATAATTCATTATATTAGATTTTGGTCATGATTAAATAAAATACATTTTTGGTATATTCACATTGCGGAAAATTTTCTATTTTTTTTTTTAATGTTTCACATACATGCTTACACTAAAGAGAATATTGCTAGGTTGGTTGGTAAAATTTTCTGTATAAATCATTTTATAAGAAAACAAATTGTTGTATCTTCTCTATGATATTATTAATTAGTCACTTATTTTATTTTATATAATTAGAGTTTGAGTTGACTGACCTGTATAAGATACAAATCCACTTTAAGAATCAGACAAAGAATAAGTTAATAAATAAACATATAGACAAATTTATCATTGTAGAGTCCACAGATATTCAATGCATTTCTTATTTTTGACATAATATTTTCTGCTTCTAGGAAGTTGAACATTTTGAGTACATGCACTATTTCATATGTAAGATTCTATTATTAAAACATAATCAACCCTAATGGGGAAAGTGCCGCATGTTTCAATGTATGTGTCAGGTTGAATATACTTCACAATAATTTTAAAAACTAAAAATGAACGTTTTGATATAATGAGAGAATAGTTAAATAAAATATGCTTTATATACCTGTATGTTTGATGGAAAATCATGTATAAACACTAATTACACAGTGATTTCAGTAAAAAGATGAGGGACGAAAGTAGATTTCTATCATTGGAATACAAATGAAACAGGAGGAAGGATTCCAGCTATATATTGTTAATTATTTATGATAGCTCTTAAAGATTAAATACAGACATTTCAAAGAGACAGAAGTCTAGATTTTGGGTTTCAGCAACTACTTGGTAGAGATGTGAAAAATAGGGAGAAGCATAATTTTTTTGGAAAATATTAAAGTTTTATAATTGATAAGATTTAGCTGCCTATCAAATATCTAGTTATTGCTATTAAGATACACATATGGAAGCAAAAAGACCATGAAATTATATATATAGTGCACAATATAATTGTATAATATGTAATTATCACACATAAAAAAACAAATATCTTCAATGAGAAGAAAAATAAACCAGTTGAAGCTGACATAGAATCCAGAGACGGCAGAATTAATACGCAAGAACATGAACAGAGTTATAATGGTTATATTCAAAAGCATTGTAAAACTAGAGAAAAGATGCAACAAATTACAGATAGACAGGAAAGATAATTACAAACCATCCAGGTGTAACTTCCAGAGATGATCATTTCAATGTTGAAATGAAAAATTCATTAGATGGTATTAACAATGTATTGGACATTACAAAATAAAAGATTAGGAAACATAAGTAGCCATTGAAAATAATCAAAATGAATGTAGAGGGAAAAAGAATTTAAAAAAATGAACAGAGCATCAGGGAGCACTGCAACAACAAGCAAACAAATACAAAAAAAAAAATATGGAGTCTTTGATGGAAAAAAGATAGGAGAAGTATTTATTTATTTATGTATTTTTTTTAGGAGATTTTTTTTTTTATACTTTATGTTTTAGGGTACATGTGTGCAATGTGCAGGTTAGTTACATATGTATACATGTGCCATGCTGGTGTGCTGCACCCACTAACTCGTCATCTAGCATTAGGTATATCTCCCACTGTTATCCCTCCCCCCTGCCCCCACCCCACAACAGTCCCCAGAGTGTGATGTTCCCCTTCCTGTGTCCATGTGTTCTCATTGTTCAATTCCCACCTATGAGTGGGAACATGCGGTGTTTGGTTTTTTGTTCTTGAGATAGTTTACTGAGAATGATGATTTCCAATTTCATCCATGTCCCTACAAAGAACATGAACTCATCATTTTTTATGGCTGCATAGTATTCCATGGTGTATATGTGCCACATTTTCTTAATCCAGTCTATCATTGTTGGACATTTGGGTTGGTTCCAAGTCTTTGCTATTGTGAATAGTGCCACAATAAACATATGTGTGCATGTGTCTTTATAGCAGCATGATTTATAGTCCTTTGGGTATATACCCAGTAATGGGATGGCTGGGTCAAATGGTATTTCTAGTTCTAGATCCCTGAGGAATCACCACACTGACTTCCACAATGGTTGAACTAGTTAACAGTCCCACCAACAGTGTAAAAGTGTTCCTATTTCTCCACATCTTCTCCAGCACCTGTTGTTTCCTGACTTTTTAATGATTGCCATTCTAACTGGTGTGAGATGGTATCTCATTGCAGTTTTGATTTGCATTTCTCTGATGGCCAGTGATGGTGAGCATTTTTTCATGTGTTTTTTGGCTGCATAAATATCTTCTTTTGAGAAGTGTCTGCTCATGTCCTTCGCCCACTTTTTGATGGAGTTGTTTGTTTTTTTCTTGTAAATTTGTTGGAGTTCATTGTAGATTCTGGATATTAGCCCTTTGTCAGATGAGTAGGTTGCGAAAATTTTCTCCCATTTTGTAGGTTGCCTGTTCACTCTGATGGTAGTTTCTTTTGCTGTGTAGAAGCTCTTTAGTTTAATTAGATCCCATTTGTCAATTTTGGCTTTTGTTGCCATTGCTTTTGGTGTTTTAGACATGAAGTCCTTGCCCATGCCTATGTCCTGAATGGTAATGCCTAGGTTTTCTTCTAGGGTTTTTATGGTTTTAGGTCTAAAATATAAGTCTTTAATCCATCTTGAATTGATTTTTGTATAAGGTCTAAGGAAGGGATCAAGTTTCAGCTTTCTACATATGGCTAGCCAGTTTTCCCAGCACCATTTATTGAATAGGGGATCCTTTCCCCATTGCTTGTTTTTCTCAGGTTTGTCAAACATCAGATAGTTGTAGATACGTGGCGTTATTTCTGAGGGCTCTGTTCTGTTCCATTGATCTATATCTCTGTTTTGGTACCAGTACCATGCTGTTTTGGTTACTGTAGCCTTGTAGTATAGTTTGAAGTCAGGTAGTGTGATGCCTCCAGCTTTGTTCTTTTGGCTTAGGATTGACTTGGCGATGCGGGCTCTTTTTTGGTTCCATATGAACTTTAAAGTAGTTTTTTCCAGTTCTGTGAAGAAAGTCATTGGTAGCTTGATGGGGATGGCATTGAATCTGTAAATTACCTTGGGCAGTATGGCCATTTTCACGATATTGATTCTTCCTACCCATGAGCATGGAATATTCTTCCATTTGTTTGTATCCTCTTTTATTTCCTTGAGCAGTAGTTTGTAGTTCTCCTTGAAGAGGTCCTTCACATCCCTTGTAAGTTGGATTCCTAGGTATTTTATTCTCTTTGAAGCAATTGTGAATGGGAGTTCACTCATGATTTGGATCTCTGTTTGTCTGTTGTTGGTGTATAAGAATGTTTATGATTTTTCTACATTGATTTTGTATCCTGAGACTTCGCTAAAGTTGCTTATCAGCTTAAGGAGATTTTGGGCTGAGACAATGGGGTTTTCTAGATATACAATCATGTCGTCTGCAAACAGGGACAATTTGACTTCCTCTTTTCCTAATTGAATACCCATTATTTCTGTCTCTTTCCTAATTGCCCTGGCCAGAACTTCCAACAGTATGTTGAATAGGAGTGGTGAGAGAGGGTATCCCTGTCTTGTGCCAGTTTTCAAAGGGAATGCTTCCAGTTTTTGCTCATTCAGTATGATATTGGTTGTGGGTTTGTCATAGATAGCTCTCATTATTTTGAGATATGTCCCATCAATACCTAATTTATTGAGAGTTTTTAGCATGAAGGGTTCTTGAATTTTGTCAAAGGACTTTTCTGCATCTATTGAGATAATCATGTGGTTTTTGTCTTTGGTTCTGTTTATATGCTGGATTACATTTATTGATTTGCATATATTGAACCAGCCTTGCATCCCAGGGATGAAGCCCACTTGATCATGGTGGATAAGCTTTTTGATGTGCTGCTGGATTTGCTTTGCCAGTATTTTATTGAGGATTTTTGCATCAATGTTCATCAAGGATATTGGTCTAAAATTCTCTTTTTTGGTTGTGTCTCTGCCCGGCTTTGGTATCAGGATGATGCTGGCCTCATAAAATGAGTTAGGGAGGATTCCCTCTTTTTCTATTGATTGGAATAGTTTCAGAAGGAATGGTACCAGTTCCTCCTTGTACCTCTGGTAGAATTTGGCTGTGAATCCATGTGGTCCTGGACTCTTTTTGGTTGGTAAGCTATTGATTATTGCCACAATTTCAGCTCCTGTTATTGGTCTATTCAGAGATTCAACTTCTTCCTGGTTTAGTCTTGGGAGAGTGTATGTGTCAAGGAATTTATCCATTTCTTCCAGATTTTCTAGTTTATTTGCGTAGAGGTGTTTGTAGTATTCTCTGATGGTAGTTTGTATTTCTGTGGGATCAGTGGTGATATCCCCTTTATCATTTTTTATTGCATCTATTTGATTCTTCTCTCTTTTTTTCTTTATTAGTCTTGCTAGCGGTCTATCAATTTTGTTGATCCTTTCAAAAAACCAGCTCCTGGATTCATTAATTTTTTGAAGGGTTTTTTGTGTCTCTATTTCCTTCAGTTCTGCTCTGATTTTAGTTATTTCTTGCCTTCTGCTAGCTTTTGAATGTGTTTGCTCTTGCTTTTCTAGTTCTTTTAATTGTGATGTTAGGGTGTCAATTTTGGATCTTTCCTGCTTTCTCTTGTGGGCATTTAGTGCTATAAATTTCCCTCTACACACTGCTTTGAATGCATCCCGGAGATTCTGTTGTGTTGTGTCTTGGTTCTCGTTGGTTTCAAAGAACATCTTTATTTCTGCCTTCATTTTGTTATGTACCCAGTAGTCATTCAGGAGCAGGTTGTTCAGTTTCCATGTAGTTGAGCGGTTTTGAGTGAGATTCTTAATCCTGAGTTCTAGTTTGATTGCACTGTGATCTGAGAGATAGTTTGTTATAATTTCTGTTCTTTTACATTTACTGAGGAGAGCTTTACTTCCAACTATGTGGTCAGTTTTGGAATAGGTGTGGTGTAGTGCTGAAAAAAATGTATATTCTGTTGATTTGGGGTGGAGAGTTCTGTAGATGTCTATTAGGTCTGCTTGGTGCAGAGCTGAGTTCAATTCCTGGGTATCCTTGTTGACTTTCTGTCTTGTTGATTTGTCTAATGTTGACAGTGGGCTGTTAAAGTCTCCCATTATTAATGTGTGGGAGTCTAAGTCTCTTTGTAGGTCACTCAGGACTTCCTTTATGAATCTGGGTGCTCCTGTATTGGGTGCATATATATTTAGGATAGTTAGCTCTTCTTGTTGAATTGATCCCTTTACCATTATATAATGGCCTTCTTTGTCTCTTTTGATCTTTGTTGGTTTAAAGTCTGTTTTATCAGAGACTAGGATTGCAACCCCTGCCTTTTTTTGTTTTCCATTTGCTTGGTAGATCTTCCTCCATCCTTTTATTTTGAGCCTATGTGTGTCTCTGTACGTGAGATGGGTTTCCTGAATACAGCACACTGATGGGTCTTGAGTCTTTATCCAATTTGCCAGTCTGTGTCTTTTAATTGGAGCATTTAGTCCATTTACATTTAAAGTTAATATTGTTGTGTGTGAATTTGATCCTGTCATTATAATGTTAGCTGGTTATTTTGCTCGTTAGTTGATGCAGTCTCTTCCTAGTCTCGATGGTCTTTACATTTTGGCATGATTTTGCAGTGGCTGGTACTGGTTGTTCCTTTCCATGTTTAGCACTTCCTTCAGGAGCTCTTTTAGGGCAGGTCTGGTGGTGACAAAATCTCTCAGCATTTGCTTGTCTATAAAGTATTTTATTTCTCCTTCACTCATGAAGCTTGGCTGGATATGAAATTCTGGGTTGAAAATTCTTTTCTTTAAGATTCTTTAAGATTGTTGAATATTGGCCCCCACTCTCTTCTGGCTTGTAGAGTTTCTGCCGAGAGATCCGCTGTTAGTCTCATAGGCTTCCCTTTGAGGGTAACCCGACCTTTCTCTCTGGCTGCCCTTAACATTTTTTCCTTCATTTCAACTTTGGTGAATCTGACAATTATGTGTCTTGGAGTTGCTCTTCTCGAGGAGTATCTTTGTGGCGTTCTCTGTATTTCTTGAATCTGAATGTTGGCCTGCCTTGCTAGATTGGGGAAGTTCTCCTGGATAATATCCTGCAGAGTGTTTTCCAACTTGGTTCCATTCTCCCTGTCACTTTCAGGTACAGCAATCAGACGTAGATTTGGTCTTTTCACATAGTCCCATATTTCCTGGAGGCTTTGCTCGTTTCTTTTTATTCTTTTTTCTCTAAACTTCCCTTCTTGCTTCATTTCATTCATTTCATCTTCCATCGCTGATACCCTTTCTTCCAGTTGATCGCATCGGCTCCTGAGGCTTTTGCATTCTTCACGTAGTTCTCGAGCCTTGGTTTTCAGCTCCATCAGCTCCTTTAAGCACTTCTCTGTATTGGTTATTCTAGTTATACATTCTTCTAAATTTTTTTCAAAGTTTTCAACTTCTTTGCCTTTGGTTTGAATATCCTCCCATAGCTCGGAGTAATTTGATCGTCTGAAGCCTTCTACTCTCAACTCGTCAAAGTCATTCTCTGTCCAGCTTTGTTCTGTTGCTGGTGAGGAACTGTGTTCCTTTGGAGGAGGAGAGGCGCTCTGCTTTTTAGAGTTTCCAGTTTTTCTGCTCTGTTTTTTCCCCATCTTTGTGGTTTTATCTACTTTTGGTCTTTGATGATGGTGATGTACAGATGGGTTTTTGGTGTGGGTGTCCTTTCTGTTTGTTAGTTTTCCTTCTAACAGACAGGACCCTCAGCTGCAGGTCTGTTGGAGTACCCGGCCATGTGAGGTGTCAGTCTGCCCCTGCTGGGGGGTGCCTCCCAGTTAGGCTGATCAGGGGTCAGGGGTCAGGGACCCACTTGAAGAGGCAGTCTGCCCATTCTCAGATCTCCAGCTGCATGCTGGGAGAACCACTGCTCTCTTTAAAGCTGTCAGACAGGGACATTTTCAGGAGAAGCAGTTAAAGAAATAACCCTTTTTACAAAATATTTTTAAAAATATAAGCGCATGCAAATCATAAACCCACAAATCCAAGAGGCTCAATGAACCTGAAACATAAAAATGAAAGAGAGAAAGCACATCATATCTAAATTGTTGTGATGCAGTGATAAAAGGAAATGTTAAAATCAGACAGGGAAAACAGACACATTTCATTCAGAGAAACAAAGATAAATTGAAATGAGAAGAAATTTCCTACTGAAAACAATACAAGCTAGAATATAGTGGAACAATATAAGAATCTAAAGAACACATTTCCAATCAAAGTGCTAGTAGCCGTATATAGATATTAAGGAGCTGATTAGAAAATTTATCTTGAAATGCAAAGAATTTAGAATAGACAAAACAATTTTGAAATAGATGAACAAGTTGGAGAACTTACATTACCTAAGTTCAAGGCTTAATTCAAAGCTGTGGATATTATTAGAGTGTGGTATTACTGCAAAGACAGACAAATAAATCAATGCAATCAGGGTCCAGAAAGCCATATATACACCAATGACTGGCTTCCAACAAAGATAAAAGGAAAATGGGGTGTAGAAAGAATGGTACTTAAAAAAAAAACAATTATTTGGAACAACTGGATATCTATATGAGAAAAAGAAAAGAAAAGAAAAGAACTTTAGTTAACAGCTTATAGCATATAAAAATCAACTTGAAATATGCCAGAGATATATTTTTAAAACCTAAAATTGTTAAACTTCTAAAAAAAAAAGAGAGAAAATCTTTGTGACATCTTAGAAAATCCTTCTAGAATAAAATGTCAAAATAATTGCCCATAAAAATTGATAAATTTGACATTATCAAAAGGCATATGTTCTTCAAAGACATTAT